>NC_064628.1:676054881-676357911 GCF_023864275.1 Schistocerca cancellata
TGTAGATGAAGATGAAATGGGAGATACGATACTGCGTGAAGAGTTTGACAGAGCACTGAAAAGTCAAAGATAGGCCCCAGGAATAGACAACATTCCATTAGTACTACTGATAGCCTTGGGAGAGCCAGCCCTGACAAAACTCTACCATCTGGTGAGCAAGATGTACGAGACAATTGAAATACCCTCGGACTTCAAGAAGAATATAATAATTCCAGTCCCAAACAAAGCAGGTGTTGACAGATGTGAAAACTACCGAACTATCAGCTTAATAAGTCACGGCTACAAAATACTGGCACGAATTCTTTACAGACGAATGGAAAAACTGGTAGAAGCTGACCTTGGGGAAGATCAGTTCGGGTTCCATAGAAATGTTAGAACATGTGAGCCAATACTGACCCTTTGACTTATCTTAGAAGATATATTAAGGAAAGGCAAACCTTCATTTCTAGCATTTGTAGATTTAGAGAAAGCTTTTGACAATCTTGACCGGAATGCTACCTTTCACATTTTGAAGGCGGCAGGGGTCAAAAACAGGAAGCGAAAGGCTATTTACAATTTGAACAGCAACCAGATATCAGTTATAAGAGTCGAGGGGTATGCAAGGGAAGCAGTGGTTGAGAAGGGAGTGAGACATGGTTGCAGCCTATCCCCGATGTTATTCAATCTGTATATTGAGCAATCAGTAAATGAAACAAAAGAAAAATTTGAGTAGGAACTAAAATCCATAGAGAAGACATAAAAACTTTGAGGTATGCCGACGACATTTTAATTCTGTCAGAGACAGAAAAGGATCTGGAAGAGCAGTTGAATGGAATGGACAATGTCTTGAAGATTAGATTAGATTAGATTAGATTTACTTTCATTCCAATTGATCCGTAGTGAGGAGGTCCTCCAGGATGTGGAACATGTCAGAAAAACAACAATACATGACAAATATTTACAACTAAAACAAATAAGCTAATGTACCATTCCACAGGTCCCAAGTGGAATGATCGTCATTTTTTAATGAACACTAAGAGTCATTTTACAAATACTAATGCACTGAATTTAAAATAAAAAAGTTTTTTATTTATTTATAAGGTAATAAACATGTAATACAACTACTGTAATACTTATTTCCAATGAACACATTACTGCACTGAAATTGTGCAGAAGTTATGTTGTACTTATATACAAATCAGTTGGTTTTACTGAGAAATTCATCAATGGAGTAGAAGGAGTTGGCCACCAATAAATCCTTTAGGCTTCTCTTAAACTGAATTTCATTGGTTGTTAAGCTTTTTATGGCTGCTGGCAAGTTATTGAAAATGTGTGTTCCTGAATAATGCACACCTTTTTGTACAAGACTAAATGACTTTAAATCCTTGTGAAGATTATTCTTATTTCTAGTATTGATTCCATGAATTGAGCTGTTGGTTTGAAAAAGTGATATATTTTTAATGACAAATTTAATTAAGGAATAAATATATTGGGAAGCTGTAGTTAGTATCCCTAGTTCCCTAAACAGGCTTCTGCAGGATGTTCTTGAGTTCACACCACATATAATTCTTACTGCACGTTTTTGTGCCCAGAAAACTTTAGCTTGGCTTGATGAATTACCCCAAAAAATAATCCCATATGACATTATGGAATGAAAGTAAGCATAGTATGCCAGCTTTTTCATTTTTATATCCCCTATGTCTGACAAAATTCGCATTGCAAACAGAGATTTGTTAAGACGCTTCAGCAGTTCTGTGGTGTGCTCCTCCCAGTTGAATTTATTATCAAGCTGTAATCCCAAGAATTTAACACTGTCCACTTCTTCTATCTTCTTGTCATCGTATGTTAGACATATACTCTTGGGACACCCCTTACAAGTTCTGAACTGCATGTAGTGTGTTTTTTCAAAGTTTAGTGACAAAGAATTGGCTAGGAACCAGTGATTAATGTCCACAAATATTTTATTGGCTGATCTTTCTAAGACTACACTTGATTTGCTATTTATTGCAATGTTTGTATCATCAGCAAACAAAACAAACTTGGCATTTGGTAATGTTACTGATGAAAGGTCATTGATATACACAAGAAAAAGTAAGGGCCCTAAAATGGAACTTTGTGGGACCCCACATGTAATTAGTTCCCAGTTGGATGATGCCTGATAGCTTGATACATGTCTCTTTCCTAATAACACCCTTCGTTTCCTGACAGAGATATAAGATTTGAACCATTTTGCAGCATTTCCTGTTACACTAAATATTCTAGTTTACTTAAAAGGATATTGTGATTTACACAGTCAAATGCCTTTAACAGATCACAAAATATACCAGTTGTCTGCAATTTTTTATCTGATGAATTAAGCACATTTTCACTGTAAGTGTAGATAGCCTTCTCAATACCAGAACCCTTTAGAAATCTGAACTGTGACTTTGACAGTGTGTTATTTTAGATAAGACGGTTATAAAGCTGATTGTACATTACTTTTTCGAAAATTTTTGAGAATGCTGGCAACAGTGAAATTGGACGGAAATTTGATGCTATTTCTTTATCTCCCTTCTTACACAGTGGCTTAACTTCAGCATATTTCAGCCATTCAGGAAATATTCCACTGATAACGACTGGTTACACAGACAGCTTAATATGTTACTTAGCTCAGAATCACATTCTTTAATTAACTTTGTTGATATTTCATCATACCCACTAGATGTTTTTGATTTTAAAGATTTTATGATGGACATTATTTCTGTTGGGGTAGTGAGGGTCAAATTCATATTATGGAAGTTACTTGAAATGTCTGGTCTAAGGTAATCCATAGCAGCATCTACCGAACCTGACAACCCCATCTTTTCAGTAACAGTTATAAAATGTTTGTTAAAAAGTTCTGCAACACTACACACATCTGTCCCCAATGTATCATTTACTCTTAATGCTATTTGTTCCTCTTCATGTCTGGTTCTACCAGTCTCCTCCTTCACTATATCCCATATTGTCTTTATTTTGTTATCTGATATGACTATCTTTTCCTTTTAATATATTTGCTTTGACATCCATATTACAGTCTTTAATATTTTGCAGTATTTCTTATAATGTGCTATAGCATCAACATTGGAAATGTTTCGGATTGACAGATACAGTTTTCTTTTTGTTTTACAAGATACCCCTATTCCTCGAGTAATCCATGGCTTCTTTGTAGACTTTGCTCTAACCTTGGTAAGTTTTGGGGGAAAGCAGTGTTCGAATAAGGTAAGCACTTTATTAGCAAAAATGTTATATTTTTCATTCATGCCATGAGCACTGTAAACATCAGTCCAGTGAATGTCTCTGAGGAGTGTCCTAAAATAATCAATTTTTGGCTTACTGATTACCCTCTTGAGCTCAGATTTAACAGATTTTATATCCTGTTCAGTATTAACATTTAACAGAAGGAACTGCATGTCATGGTCTGAGAGGCCACTGACTATTGCTTTTGTAATATAATTTTGTTCATTTGACTTTTCTATAAAGATATTATCAATGGCTGTTTGTGAGCAAGTGGTTATCCTAGTGGGGAACTTTACTGTGGGAATTAGGTTGAATGATAGTGTTACTAACTCAAATAAGTTCTTATTGGGAGAGTCTTTAAGGAAATCCACATTGAAATCACCAGCAACCACTATTTCTTTGTTTTTGGTTGTTAAATGGGCCAGTACAGCTTCAAGGTGGTTTACAAACAGATTAAAGTTACCTGCAGGTGCTCGATATACACTTAATATTATGAAAGATTTTTTGTGAAAATCTAATTCTGTTGCACATGCTTCCATATGCTGTTCTAAGCAAAATTTATGAATGTCTATGTTCTTAAATTTATGACAGTTCCTGATAAATGTGGCAACTCCTCCTTTCTCCATTTCTGATCTACAAAAGTGAGATGCTAACCTAAACCCTGTAACACTTAAAAGTTCTATACCAGTGGTCACATGATGTTCAGAGAGGCAGATTATGTCAGCTGGGTTTGAAGACTCTAATTTATCTATGCAGATAGTTAATTCATTAATTTTATTTCTCAGTCCTTGAATATTTTGATGCAATAAAGATAGCTGACATTTCACATTGACTGAGTTAAAATTGGGTGGAGTTAAAATATCTGCTGACAGTTGAAAATTCTTAACCAATGGCTGTTTATGCTGATGTAATAAGCTGGAATTATGTTTTTTGATTTCTTTCTCAAACTGAAGGTTTGTCTCAGTTCTAACCTCTCTTAAAATTTGCTTTCTTTCTGTCCTCCCCACCCTAAAAAAGGGTCTTTTCTGAATCCTATAACCACTGGTATTTTACCACTCATGACAGTGCCTCCCCCCTTTAACTTTCCTGCTATTTCCCCAGCCAATTTACCCTTCCCCTTCCTGTTGAGGTGAAGGCCATGCCTAGTATAATCCCACCTACTGAGAGAATCAACATGAACCACACCAATGTGTGACCCCGCACCCAACATGAGCAGCCGTTCCAGCTCCAAATTAACTCTCTTGACAGAAGAGTTCAAATGAGGTCGGTCATGGCGCCCAAGAACAGATACAAACTCAACACTAGTATGCTTCGATGCTGATGCAATCTTTGCCAGGTCACACTCTATACTGTACCCAGGATCTCTGTCAATACTGTTACCTGCCCCACCCACTATAACCACGGTGTCTTCCTTAGTGAAATCTTTGCAAAGTGATCCTAAATCCTCTGTCACCTGCTCCAGACCAGCACTAGGTTTAAAAAAATTGGTGGCCTGGTATTCTGATCCTAGTTCATCCTGCAAAAGTTGGCCGACACCTCTTCCATGGGAACTACCTAACAACAACACTTTCTTTCTCTTTACTGATTTCCCTACATTCTTACTTTTCAATTTGCTGCTGAAAGTTTGTTGTGCCCTGTCTACACCTGCAACTGCTTGAGGCTCACCAGCTTCTGACTGAAGCAACAGATCAAATCTATTTTCCACATTCACCATAAAGCTGTCAGACAAAGTTCTACGCCTGTTCCTCCTGTTGCCTGTTGCCACTTCCCACCTCTCTTTGCCCTTCTCCCTCCTTAACCTGTCAAGATCTCCCCTGGCCTTGTGTAACTCAGCCTGAAGGGCGGCAATTTTCCCCTCCTGTTCTAGTATCTTCCTATCTCTACTACAAATCCTACAAAACCACTGATGAGTCTCATTTACTTCCCCTATTCCCACGCCACTACAGTCACCCACATGGAAAAAACTACAGCACCCATCACACCAAAGCCCCGACCTAACAATTCTACGGCAAGTCAAGCACTTTTCACTCATGATAAACGTAATAGTTTATTAAGAATAAGTCAGTTAAATTACAGATAAACACGAAAATATGGTTACACAAATTTGGACTACACGCAACTGCGTGTAAACAAAAACAAAAGTGCAAAGTTTCTGAAACAACAAGTTAAACTTTACGCTACTTTCCGGAAATGCTAGTTAAATAATGAAGAGGTACGCTAAGTTAAATTGCTGGAGAGACCAAGGAACAACTAAACGAAATTCTATAGATTTGCTGCAGCAGAACGTAAACAGAAAATACGACTGTACGGTCTTTCCGCGTTTTCTGCTATATTACGTAAATAAAAATGAAACCTTTAATGGTACACTTAAACGGCACATTAATACACTTATTTACCACGTAATCAGTACTAATCTATATGTTTTATAATCTAAAATAACTTATCTTTACGAGAACACCAAAACTCGCGCTAGTCACCTGGCTGCAGGGCTATAACATGAACATCAACAAAAGCAAAATAAGGATAATGGAACGTAGTCTAATTAAATAAAGTGATGTTGAGGGGAATTAGATTAGGAAATGAGACACTTAAAGTAGTAAATTAGTTTTGCTATTTGGGGAGCACAATAACTGATAATGGTCGGAGTAGAGAGGGTATAAATGTAGTCTGGCAATGACAAGAAAAGTGTTTCTGAAGAAGAGAAATTTGTTAACAACGAATATAGATTTAAGTGTCAGGAAGTCTTTTCTGAAAGTATTTGTATGGAGTGTAGCCATATTTGGAAGTGAAACATGGATGATAAATAGTTTAGATAAGGAGAAGATAGAAGCTTTCGAAATGTGGTGCTACAGAAGAGTGCTGAAGATTAGATGGGTAGATCACGTAACTAATGAGGAGGTACTGAACAGAAGAGGAATTTGTGGCACAACTTGACTAGAAGAAGGGATTGGTTGGCAAGACACGTTCTGAGGCATCAAGGGATCACCAATTTAGTATTGGAGGGCAGTGTGGAGGGTAAAAATCGTAGAGGGATACCAACAGATGAATACACTAAGCGGATTCAGAAGGATGTAGGGTGCAATAGTTACCTGGAGATAAAGAAGCTTCTACAGGATAGAGCAGCATGGAGAGCTGCATCAAAGCAGTCTCTGGATTGAAGACGACCACAACAACAACAACAACATGCCTTCTTGTATGCATCTATAGGCTTTCTCAAAGTCCTTTTCAGCAGCATGAAACAGACTCCAGAATAACCTCTCACATTATATTACAGAGCTGAATACCATCTCCCAACTTCAGAAGACAGTTAATTACATACCAACCTAACCAACAATAATGAATAAAATTGTCCCTGCACGCACTCATTACCCCTAAAAATCCTTCTTTCCAACCATGTCTTCTTCATTTCCCAATATTCTTAGCTGGTGCAATCTCCGTAAATTTCATTTCCCCAGAATTTGCTAATCAGAAACACTTAAATTCACTTTGTATCTATTACTATCACCATCATCATCTTCATCATCACTGTTGTCATTATTAGTGACAGCAGCAGCAGTAGCAGAAGTACTGCTATTATTAACTTTATTAGTTTTTAGTTAGTATTTTTTAACCACATTGTGTCTCTATAGACATTCAAATCATTTTAATAATATTTGTCTTATTAAAATTGTTATTTCTTAGATAATTATGATGTAAAAATGGTACTGTATGAGTGAAACCCTGGTCCAAAGCAAGAGGTGGCCTGATGGCCCTATTCACATCAGGTTAAACATATAAATAAATAAAATGGTTACCCACAACTTCCTCAAACTACTTGCATCCATTGGAAGAACTACGTATTATATTTTCATTATCAGAAGCTACTTTTTCTTGTAACCTGTGATGAAAATTTCACAAAAGACAATAGAATAACTAAACAATAAAAAGGAGATGTAATTTTAGAGTGTAAGCAGATAAGAAAAGGGTTCCATTCTAACGAATAATTACTAGAAGCTCTCGGAGGCAAATGACATTATCACATGTGTCATTTTTAGTGATGAGGACTGGGAAAATTCCCAGCGGGCAGGAACTAATAAATGGGTGTTTGCTTGAGAATTGCCCAAAGCAGTTTTACGTGCCCAAACTTTGAAAATTTATAGAAAGAAAATGCTTTTTAAAGTTTTTTTTGAAAACATAATTATTACTGAATGTATTAAACAAGTGACATGTGTTTATTGATGATAAATGTATTCTTAAATGTTAAAATGTTTTCAGTGGGGGAAAAAATGCTTTATTGTTAGATGTAACAACACTTCAGACAGACTACACTTTTCTATTCTGCTCCTTTCTTTGCCTACTTTTGTATGGCTACACTGCTGTGAAGATAAAATGAGAAGAGTAATGTAAAAAAGATTTAACCCTTTGTTGCCTGACGGTACTTAAAAGTACCAGTAAGTTTTGACTCTAATTATTTTCTCGTGGTGAAGTTTCGTGATCTGAGAGCCTGTCGGTACGTAACAGTAACTCTGCTCTACTGTTTCATAGATGTTATTGTGCAATACATAGACCTCTCTGGTGGTCAGAGCTTGAACTTGTTTTTCGCGCGCTGCTGTGAAAACAGAAGATTGTATGTGCTTGTTTCCATGGTGTTGCCTGAATTTGTGCGCAATTTATTGAAACTTCCGTTGAGTTTTCCATTGTATGTACTTACCTTCTTTGTTTTTTATAATAGTTTGAAGCATTACGTTACAAGTGAATGAGATAAAGTGGAAAATATAAAGCGGACTTATTAGTACCGTCAGGTTGTGCGAACACTATTGTAGCAACAATGCGTTACCTCTCACTAGTTGTTCTGTCCACTTTTTCTCACACAGAAATCGGTAAATACATTTGCCTGTGGAACAATTAGAACAAACAGGAAAGGTTTGCCAGGGAATTTACCTAAAGAAAAATGTCTAAATCAAATCACAGAGAGTCATCTTTAGACCTAACAGTATTTCAATGGAAGGAAAATAAAGTAGTATATTTTGCGTCAAACTTCCATGGCATTGAACAGAGCGTAGTGACAAGAAAACAGAAAGATGGAACTAGTAGGACTATACCATGTCCAGTTATTGTATGTGATTACAATAAAAACGTGGGTGGTGTGGATCATGCAGACAGATTACATTCAACTTATGGTCTTGACAAGCGATCAAAGAAATGGTGGCACCGTCTCTTCTGGGGAGCAATAGATATTGCTTTTGTCAATCCTTACGTCATTTTCAGTTATCTTCATGTGGCACTGCCACTGCTGGAATTCAGGTGTGCTGTGGCACTAGGGCTAATGAATGAACAGCAAGTGCCAAATCTCAAAAAGAGAAACTCTCGTAAAGAAGAGGAGGAGGAGGAAATTAGTGTTTAACGTCCCGTCGACAACGAGGTCATTAGAGACGGAGCGCAAGCTCGGGTGAGGGAAGGATGGGGAAGGAAATCGGCCGTGCCCTTTCAAAGGAACCATCCCGGCATTTGCCTGAAGCGATTTAGGGAAATCACGGAAAACCTAAATCAGGATGGCCGGAGACGGGATTGAACCGTCGTCCTCCCGAATGCGAGTCCAGTGTGCTAACCACTGCGCCACCTCGCTCGGTGGTAAAGAAGAAATAACTCTCCCAAAGAGAAGGAAGGATAACTTTTCTGTTCCGAAGGATGTACGTCTTGGCAACCGAGGAAACCATTTTGTAGTGTTCATTTGTAAAAGAGGACGATGCGAAATGTGTGCGAAAAATAAAATTCAGTCGCGACCACATTCACAATGTAGTACATGTAAAGTGTATTTGTGCTACAATGAGAAAAAGAACTGTTTCCTACAATTTCATGAGGTATTACTAACACTAAATATGTGATATGTATATACTGTCAACAATGTATAGCTAAGTTACTATGTATTGTGAAGCTGCTCTAGAATAAATTTATGCGAAATTTAAAAAAAAAATTCAGAAATATCATATTTCGGTTAATTAATTTTCTAATGTAAAAATATTTAATATTTATGTGGAATAAAGTACAAGTTATAAAAATTGGAGCATTTTTCTGCGCATGTTGTGATTCTGTACATGGAGTCTGACGGTACTTCTAAGTACCAGGAGAGAAAAAAGTTGTGAAAAATAAAATAAAATTTTACAAAAAATCCTACCGTCATTTGAGGCCACAATAGCATAAATTCTGCAAAGAAAATGTTAAAAAGTAAATTTTTTCTTATGTCAGGAAACAAAGGGTTAATAACAAAGAATCAATGCTCTAGATAATTGCTATACTAGTTGATTCCTAGGGAATTGTCAATTCTTGGTATTGTGGAACTGGAGTCAGTACATGACACATCCCTAATTAAAATAATTATGGATAAATTATTTTTACCATAATTCCAGTTATTCTAAGTAAATATTAGTGCTATTGCTATTATTGCAAACAGTACCTGAATTTTGAGTGAGTGGCTGGTGATTTCAGGTAATTCTTGCAACTCTGTTAGTTATTTACTTAACTGGAATGGGCAACACTGGTCTGACGGACTGACAGCCATTCAAGTCTATGAGGTTGAGTGAGAAGCAAATTAAGCTCATCTTTGTCTTATTTGAAGTTCTACAGATATCATCTGTAGAGTGATGGCTGGAGCAATTTCAAAAATGAGTCCATTATTAACATCACAGTTTCAAAGCCTGAACCACTTTCTGTTGAGTTTGTAACGAGTAAAAGCAACAGCCGCAATGCTGAGTACTTTGTCTAGCTTATTGCAAATGTTTTGGAGAAGCATGGATCGGAGAAGTTTCTAGTGGTGACAGATAACAATGCTGCAAACATGAAAGCTACATTGAATCTGTTACAGGATAAATTCCTTCACATCGTATATTGGGTGCCTAGCTCACCTGTTAAACTTGTTGTGCTCAGATATTTTAGGCTGTCAAACAATCAAAACTTTTCATGGCAAATGCAGCAAAGGCTGTAAAAACAGTGAAATACAGCCACATTTAACAAGCAGTGTCCGATGAAATATCAGCTGAAAAAAATTTCAAAGATAGGATTTCAGTGACGTTTCCAGGAAAGACAAGATGGAGGAGCCACTTTTTTGTCTTGAAAGTTTGCAGTCAAACAAAATTGTATTACAAACCTTAGCTGTAAACAAAAAGGTGCAGTCATATCTGTAGTCTGAAATACAGAAGAGTGTGCTGGATGATGATGTTTTCTGGGTGAGAGCTGAGAAAATGATAGAACTCACAAACACAATCAATCATTTGATCGCAACTTTAGAGTTAAATGAGCCTCAAGTTCACAAGATATTAACAAAGTTCATTAAGTTGGACGAAGTTCTTATCGAGAAACTACCATCCTCTCCACTGCTATCTGCAGAAGAAAAGTCAATCTTATCTGAATGTCAAGCTAGGGAGGAATTCAGTGAGTCTTCTGTCCACCTTGCAGCTAATCATCTTGATTCAGAAGTACAAGGTAGTTACCTGAAGCCTATCGAGATTCTTGATGCAATAAGCTTTGCTTTGGCACAGAAAAGGACAATGGACTAAATGTTATTCAGGTTTGAGAGAACCTGGCTGATTATAGGGACAAACAAGGAATTTGTTCCAGACAATTTGTGTGGGAAGGAGTGGGCCCACACCCTCAGGATGACAAAAATCATTGTGTAGATCCTTTACTGTGGTGCCAAGGTTTAAGAGAAACTTGTGAACTGGCAAAAGATGCCAAAAATTCTGGGCGCACCAGTTACATCCGCTGCTATGAAGCATTCCTTCAGCACAGTGAGAAAGAAAGAGACTCACATCAGACAGAGTCGTAAAACTAACCTCTCTTTCCAATAACTGGAAGTCAATGAATGGAACATGACCTAAGCCTGTTGATTCCAAGGAAAACCCCATACTGAACAGTCCATGAAATGACAAAATGGAAAGGAACCCAGCAGTCAGTGAGGAATCAGATTCAGAGAATCTGAGGCAGAGTTGGAACATGACTGTTCTTCAGCTTATGAACATCAAGAAACTGAATGAGTACAATTTTTTACCTTTTTTGCAGTAGTATAATGTAAGTGAAAATGCTAGCTACAGGCTAGCTACTTAATATAAACTATACTTTATTTCAAAAATTAGTTTTAAACTGGAAAGGTGTTTTTTTTTATGTACTGCCCCAAGAATTGAACTAACTAAAAATGTAAATAATTATGTTTACAGAATGATTTATTTACCCTAATAACTCTCCCCTAACTCTTCAGCACCTTTTTCAACTTGGTTACCCAACCACTAAAGAAGCAGTTTTGCAAAACATGTTTTCCAATACAAAACATCAGCCTTAAAGTTTTTTACTAGCACCTCTTATCAATTAATCTTTAAAATGTGTAAATGTGCCAACATTTATGAATGCCTAGGCATTTGTCCCATCTTATAAATGCCAGGCACTTTACATAACTATTCATTTTGGAGTACTTTAACTACTACTGGTATAATTTACAGACAGCAGTAGTGCTTTCAATTTTTGTAGTAAGCTTGCCACACAGTTAGAATGCAGGTTTGGACCTCATAATGATAGCTGTGTGCAAACTGGAGAGTTAATAGTATAATAATTGAGTTTATCTGAGAAGAAGCTGCAAATGGATTTGCTGGTGTCTTCATGTGTGTCTGCAGGTACTGTAAGTGGCAAGAAAGAGCTTGAGTCAAGAATATGAGTACAGCAAAGTGAACTTAATCAAGAGCTGACATGTCATTACTGAAGGATATCTCACTACTCACCATGGATAATTTGAAGAAACCATAAAGCCCACAACATGAGCCACATTATCATAACAGTAGAACTGTCCCAAGTAACATTATACATGTCCAAAATGTAAGTTTTAGACAAGCCTTATCACAAGTTTCATCTGTTCAATACTTTAGCTAATCAATATTCTAGAGTGATTAACCAAGCAACATACAAGTGTGCAACAATGATCCAATGGTAATAGCAAATTTGTTTATATGGGACTCTTTCAAAATAATGAAAGCTGAGACACATTGTCCACATCCTCACAGAGAAGCAAGAGTACAGTATTACAAAGTAATATCCAGGGTATTAACAACACAGAGAACAAATCCCAGTAATTTCCAAAACTACACAAAGCTAAGGAAACCAAATAGTAACAAATAAGAACTTATGGACACAGGCAGACAGTGTTTGTTGGTAATGAGGATCACCCTGTGGCTAAACATGCCTTGGTGCACGACCAGCACATCTTGGCGCAGTGTTACACCGTCCGGGTTATCTGGATACTTCCTACTAACACCAACCTATCCTAACTCCGGAGATGGGAACTTGCTCTTCAATATATCCTCTCTTCCCGTTATCCACCAGGCCTCAATCTCCACTAATTTCAAGTTGCCGCCACTCATACCTCACCTGTCATTCAACAACATCTTTGCCTCTGCACTTCTGCCTCAACTGACATCTCTGCCCAAACTCTTTGTCTTTAAATATGTCTGCTTGTGTCTGTATATGTGTGGCTGGATATGTGTGTGTGTGCGAGTGTAACCCGTCCTTTTTTCCCCATAAGGTAAGTCTTTCCGCTCCCGAGACTGGAATGACTCCTTACCCTCTCCCTTAAAACCCACATCCTTTCGTCTTTCCCTCTCCTTCCCTCTTTCCTGATGAGGCAACAGTTTGTTGCGAAAGCTTGAATTTTGTGTGTATGTTTGTGTTCGTTTGTGTGTCTGTCGACCTGCCAGCACTTTCATTTGGTAAGTCACATCATCTTTGTTTTTAGGTATATTTTTCCTTCATGGATTGTTTCCTTCTATTATAACCAAATAAGAACTTGGATGTACAGTATCAGTATTTCTACCATAAAAGGGGGGGGGGGGACAATGCTGTGGTACTATACTTGAGGAAAAGAAATGTGTCAGTAACAAAGCTGCACCCTAGCAGTCCAAATGTAACTGATCTGAGTCAGTGGTAGTTAATAAATTAACTCCATTTTCCAACATCCCAGAATATTCTACAATAGTTGTCTACATCTACATCTATACTCTGTAAACAACTTTGAAGTACATGGCAGAGAGTATGTCCCATTCTACCAGTTATTAGAGTTTCGTCCCGTTCCATTCACATTGGAGTGCAGGAAGAATGATTGTTTAAATGCCTCTATGCATGCTATTATTAAATCAATCTTGTCTTCGCAATCCCTATGTGAGCAATGTATAGAGGTTATAGTATATTTGTAGAGTTATCAATTAAAGCTGGTTCTTGAAACTTTGCAAGTAAGCTTTCTCAGGATAGTTTACACCTACCTTCAAGAATCTCTGTGACAGTCTCCCATGGGTCAAACAAACCTATGGCCATGTTGCCATTCTCTGTATACATTCAATATCCCTTATTAGTACAATTTGGTATGGGTCCCACACACTTGAGCAATATTCTATAATAGGTCACACAAGTGATTTACAAGTAATCTCCTTTGTAGGTGACTACATTTCCCCCAGTATTTTACCAATACACTTGCTTTACCAATGACTGACAAAGGAACAGTCCAATCCAACTAGTCAAAACCTCCTCCGAATTTATTTTATGTATAAAGAATCACCGAAAGAAACATTATATCAAAATTTTAGCTGCTAAGACACACTCCAAGTATTTTTTTTAAAGAAGTTGAAAATTGCCGAATTTGTAGTTCGCTGGACTGGAGAAATGTACACCCCTACTTTAGCTGTAGCAGACAGTGCACGCACAACATGGCTGGTGCATAGCCTTGGTTGAGAGTGCATCAATAAACAGATAACACAGCACTACATGATCATAATTTGTAAGCAAATTTCAGTTACTGTTGATAGTTTCTCTGATACAATTGTTCACAGTTAATATTTGCCCGAATTCCCAACTCATTTTATATCAATAATAATTAGCAGCTGCCTCTGTGTTATCACTAACTGTTAACAATGGAGATAAAACTGAATTAATTTTCTTTGTGTTTTCTACATATATGCTTACTAAAAGTATCTGTCTTCATGTACGTTCCATTGCTTTACAGTAATGTGGAATCCAATTAACAATTTCAACCTGCTCAGGTGAAATATGGAGAAAAGAATGTAGTAAACTATTGAAATCACCTAATTCTCCTGAAGACCTACATATGTATTATTTAGTACTTAATTTCTGGGACATTAATTTGAATGATGTCGATATTTTGTTAGAAATTGTGGAAACAATAGAAGAAATGGGAAATAACTGACAATTCCATGAATTGTGGTTTGAACAATGAGTGCTAGTAAAAATCCTGAACAAAACTACAGTACTTCCCTAGCCCAAAGAAAACATTACAGTAATAGTTTTCAGTGGAGAAAAAAAAGGCTGTATAATTTTTGGCTAAACAAATATGGGAGAAAATGCTTATAGTCAAGCAGTGTGCAGAGCATATTTTATTTTGTAAAATCAATGTGAATTGTGTAAATGGAAGAAAGATTTATATTAACTATGTGGCAAAATGAAACTCACAAAAGTGTGAAAGAAAAACTAACAGATTTAGAACTGCTCATGTGAGTCAATGCACCGAGATGTACAAGACTGGGCCTTCTCAATTGCAAGTGAGATGAGTATTACTGATTTCCAGGCTTCTTTGATCTTGTTAAACAGATTCATAAAATAATGCAGACAAGGAAGTTGTAAAATTACGAAATTTACTTCAAACAAACATGTAGAGGAGATGTCATAATAGGCATACAGAGGAATTTGTAGCTGACGTAAGATGAAACCTCCTAAAATACTGGGTATACAGCCAGTCACTCAGGTTCCATGAAAGAACTGTGTGCAAACCACACTTTATCATTTTGAGTGAAAAAAGACAGAATTCCTTTGCAGCTGATGAATACTATGACACAATCATATACGACTATGTCAGTCGTAAGTATCAGTTTCTGAAGCTATTATCTTTCTCCAGGAACCTCAAGGCAAACCAGGACCAAAAATTTAAAAGAATGACTGTTTAGTTGCAAAAATCTTGTAATCAATGTAGCAAAATCTGCAACAATGGGAGGGAATACGTTTCAGTATTAAATCCAATACCTCTCCTTATCAACTGCAGAAAATAATTAATTGCTTTTGTTGGACTCTTGGCCTGGATGTAACAAAACATCTGTTTTAGGAGGGCAATGAGAGGATTGTTCATATAATCCAGATTCCACCCGAACTAATACTGTGATTCGTCTTCTCAATAAAAAAACTTTTTCTACAGTGTACAGCATTTTTCAGAAAAATGTCAGCCAATATAAT
This sequence comes from Schistocerca cancellata, assembly GCF_023864275.1. Lineage (NCBI taxonomy): Eukaryota > Metazoa > Arthropoda > Insecta > Orthoptera > Acrididae > Schistocerca > Schistocerca cancellata. The sequence goes on from NC_064628.1 coordinate 676,070,368, forward strand.
TTCCAATACCTCTTTGTCATTTCATGTTTACCAGTAGATCTGTACTGTTAAACTTCAGACATTTATGCATTAAATGAAACAAATAATTACAGTGAAATGTCTGAATGCATTAACTTTTCTTTTACTTGCGTCTGGTTTAAGGAAAATGTTTACTTTTGTCATCCAATAGACACTTCACATTTTTGTGACAACTACAGGAAATAAACAAGGAACTGTTTCATTGTTAGTAAAATACACATTATTTCAAAAGTATCATAAGAACAGTGCTACAGGAATTGTTATAAAATATTTCATGGCTAAAAATTAAAATTCCGGTTGATGGAAGTCATCTGTAATGTAACACCAAAAATTGGCTTGATTTTCTTTTCTTGTCTAACAATTACATCTGCAACAGTTCAGCTGTCAATATGAACTGTGAGTTATTCAAAAAATTAATGATTTTAGGTGTCATTTGAATGCTTACAATTCACGTGTGAGCACTTTGGACTTCCAATACAAGGTGCTACATTCTCTTGCCACAGCTGCATCTGTTTATTTGCCGATTTGCAAGCTCGGCTGGAAGAGCTGTACAAACCACTGCTATAAGCAGTTCTTTGTGCAGCAAATACAAGTAACTTTACAATTTTTTAAAAATACTTGCAATGTGCCTTATCAGCTAAAGTTTTGGCAGTCCATTTCTTTCAGTATACTCTTCCTGTGTGAAAAATTTCAGAGTAGGTTTCGACATGTTGCAATGGACCACCCCCTTATGAGTCAATCAACATCTACAGCCTAAGTGTTCATTCCATTTCACATCCCTACAAAGTGTTATACCCAGATATTCGTATTAGTTGGCTGATCTCAACTTTGATTCATTGATATTGTAGTCGTAAGGTACTAAGTTTTTTTGTTTTATGAAGTGCACACTTTTACATTTCTTTTACATTACATTTGAAGCAAGATGCTAATCTTTGCACCACTTTGAAATCTTATCAAGATCCGACTGAATATTTATCCAGCATCTTTTGGACAGTACTTCATTATAGATGATTGCATCATCTGCAGAAAGCCTGATTTTACTATTAATATTGTCTGTACCCTCATTAATATACAATATGAATAGCAAAGGTCCCAACATACTTTCCTGGAGCACACCCCAGGTTACTTCTGCATCTGACGACGACTCTCCATCCAAGATAACAAGCTGTGTCCTCCTTACCAAGAGATCCTCAATCCTGTCATAAATTTCACTTGATATCCCATATGATTGTACTTTTGACAATAAGTGTAGATGTGGTCATGAGTCAAATGTTTTTCAGAAATCAAAAAATACTGCATCTACCTGACTGCCTTGATGCAAAGTTTTTATTATATTATGTAAGAAAAGAGTAAGCTGGGTTTCACATGCTCGATGTTTTCAGAATCCATGCTGGTTGGCATTGAGGTCATTCTGTTCAAGACACCTCATTATGTTGCAGCTCAAAACATGTTCTAAGATTGTACAACATATCAGTGTCAAGAATATTGGGCAGCAGTTTTGTGGATCACTTCCACTACCCTTCTTTAAATGGGTGTGACCTGTGCTTTCTACCAACTACTGGGCATGGTGTTTTCTTTGCAGGGTCTATGACAGATTATAGTTAAAAGGGGGGGCTAACTCAGGCACAAATCAAATATAGAATCTGACAGGGATTCCCTTGGGCCCTGGAGCTTTGTTCAATTTTAACAATTTCAGCTTTTTCTCAACACCAGTGATACTAACACTTATTCCGCTCATCTTTTGAGTGGTACGAGGATTACATTGGGTCAATTATTAAGTTAAGTATTTCAGCTTTTGTTTGGCTTTCCTCAATTTCAGTTCCTGTCTCATCCATGAGTGACTGGACACTTAACTTTGGTGCCACTAACAGCCTTTACATACAACCAGAATTTCTTTGGATTTTGTGAAAGATCAATTGACAATATTCTGCTACAGTAGTCACTGAAGACTTCAAGCGCTGCTCTCTTGACAGCCACACACATTTCATTCAGCATCTCTCTATCTATAGTCTTCTGCTTTGTTTCACATCTACTATGCAGTAATGTCTATTTCTTTAGAACTTTCTTTACAGAGACTGTACACCATGAATGGTCCCTCCCATTAGGAACTGTTCCACTGGGTACATATGCACTGCATTGCCAACTACTCCTCTAAACTTGTGTGTGTGTATTTGATGATGAGGGTTCTGTTGACCTTTTCTTGACAGCTGAATTTTCAAGGAAATTAACATGCAAACAAACCACACTTCTGAATATAAAACAATGGAGGAAAATCCAGGATGGAATGAAACAATATTATGAAAACGAAAGTTGCTTGTGTGTGTGTGTGTGTGTGTGTGTGTGTGTGTGTGTGTGTGTGTGTGTGAAATCTTATGGGACTTAACTGCTAAGGTCATCAGTCCCTAAGCTTACACACAACTTAACCAAAATTATCCTAAGGACAAACACACACACCCATGTCCGAGGGAGGACTCGAACCTCCGCCGGGACGAAAGTTGCTACTCACCATATAGCGGGGATGCTGAGTCGCAGATAGGCACAATAAAAAGTTATTTCTGATAGTCTTTTTGTTGTGTCTATCTGTGACTCAACATCTCTGCTATATGGTAACAACTTCCTTTTTCATAACATTGTTATACTGCTGAATATGCTGTACATACATATATTTGGATGAATTTTTTGTTTCTCCTAGTCATTAATGTGTTGTTGTTTATATTATTTATACTAATAAAGAGAGAGAGGGGCTGGCCAGTACTTACCTCAGCTCAGTACAGCCGATAGATACACAAAAAACAGAACCGAAAATTTACGTTCCTAGCTTTCGGAATATCTTTGGCTTCCCTCTGACAACCATGCCTCCATCCTTGCTACCCTCCCTGTTTTCCTTTCCCTGTTGCTTCATAACCTGGGTTGTGAGTAACTGAATCCACTTTCCCTTCTTCCCTTTCTTTCCCCTCTCTCCTCCCTGATGAAGGAACATTTATTCTGAAAGCTAGGAACATAAATTTTCGATTCTGTTTTTTTGTGTATCTATCGGCTGTACTGAGCTGAGGTAAGTACTGGCCAGTCTCTTTGTTTCACATCTTTATATGAGATTTTCCATTAATCATGTGTATATTATTTGTTAGCCTCAATTGTTAAACATAGTTTTTACAGTTGCAAATTCTGTTCTTTCTTTAGAAATTCATTGTAAACTTTTGACAATGACAGTGACCTTGCATCTGAATAATGCACAAAATTTCTTTAATAAAGGTTTGAAATTAAAAAAATACTCACTCTACAATTTTGTAAATAATACTGGCCAATCGAATACATTTCCTTGAAAAGTTGCAATTTTGCACTTTGTACCCAAATGCCAATTTAAAAAATAGTAAATTTTAAATACTTTAGGAATAAAGGAAACAACTCACTGCATGCAGTGAAAAACACACACACACACACACACACACACACACACACACACACACACACACACACATTCAGCTGCAATGTGCCAGGTGAATAAAAATAGCACATGATCACATACTGCTGTGGTTTTTTATACTGAATTTCCTCTACCTCCATCAGATTCTGAATGAGGGGCAACCCTATTAACTATTAGTAAAGTAAATTAAAATTTTTACCATTACATTAAAAAAATGTGAAGGAGACACAGACAAAATAAATATTGGATATAGAGGCAAGAAAGAAAACTACACATATTTCCCAGAAGACACAAGCAGTTTCTTGTGACATTCAAGAAAACCACAACTCGTAAAAATTCAATGAAATGGCACAATATTGACACAGAAATTTCTATGGAGATTTCTTGCTGCCCACCTTTCATTTTAATTCAGTGTGTGGTATTAAAGACATTTGTCAGAGCACATCTGTGGTTCCTTACAGATCATTTACAACTGCCTAGCACCATTTCTAAAAATTCTGAAATCAGAGGGCTTAAACAGGAAGAGATATTGAACAGACTGAGTAAAAGCTTGTCGGAGTGAAACTAAACATTTTACATTAAAATAAAAAAAACTCACTTGACATGTTTACACCGGTAACTTGGGTCAAGAGGAGACAAAACACGTGAAACTGCATCACCAATGTGTGGCTGTTCCAAATTTTCTTGAAGACAAGCTCGTGCCTTATCTTTGTCACGTCGCTGTCGCACAAGTTCACTGACTTCCCTCATTCGCTCCAGAAACTCTACCTGCAACCAAAACAAAAATTTCACTTACAGTACAGGAAATTCCATTTTATTACAATTAAAATTTAGTTCTCTTTCTCCTTCTGGTCATTGTGTGTTTAAATCTTCAGAACAATACACTCCCATTAGCAGTCTTCAATTAACACGCATTTTCGATATCATCTTAAACAATGACATAGTTACTCACAATAGCTGGAAGCTAGAATCATCCTAATCTTGATTAAAGCTTTTTGCTGACATTAGCATTTTCATCATCTGATCATTTTCAAATTCTGAAAAATGTTCAAGTTCTGCAGTGTCCATCAAGTCAACATCACAAGAAATCTCTGTAGTATTCTAGCATTAATTCCAATAAAATCTTTTCAATTAGACTACAGATCTACCTCTGTCCCTAGAAATTACTTTCTGTCCCAAATATGAAAAAATTTCTTAAAGGGAAGTGTTATGAGACTTTACTAACAATATAAAAACATTGGCAAGCATTAAGACAAGTATGTGAAACTCTTTATGGTATGAAAATATACACACTTGCTGCAGTTACAACAGCTCCATTACATTGCCCCATAAAGGAAACTGCTGATGAATTACAGTCGCCAAATGATACTGTCTGCAACAGTTTGACTGCAATGAGGGTAAGTAAACTGGGGTCCATTTTAATATTGTGATTAGCTACTCTTTTCTCTCCTCTGTGGTCTGTGTTCTTGGGAAGAGACCTAAGAAAGAAAGGTGAGGATAGGTTTGAGGTATGTAATTCCTGAAGGTAGCCAGGAGGTGGGAGGTTGGGAATCAGAGACGGCCATGGTTGAATAGAGAGATGAAGTGGGGGTTCATTCAGGTTTGGTTAGAGAGGCTGGTGACAAAAAAAGTGTTTCCACTGTGGGGACTGGAATGAAGAAACTAGGTCTCGGACATGTTGTACATGACTGAGACTGAGTGCGGGACTTAAGGTCGGAACTCTGGACAGTATTAAATTTCTATGGATTGAGGTTCTTAGTGGCCAGGTTACAAACAGTGTTCAGAGTTTTTCTGTGTTTTATGGCATGATGGAAGAAAGTTTTGGAAGGTGTGGCAGATGGAAGAGATCGGCAGGTCAGAGTTGTGATGTCATGAGGGGCTACAAACTTGGGGGAGTTTGAGGGTATAATAGGTCAGGTCTTTTTATGTAGTTGTATTCTGTGATGTGAGTAGGAAGATGGTAGATCAGACAGCTCTTTGAGATGGTGTCTGAAATATTGTTTCAACTGTTGGATATCAAGGGTTTCAACTTTGGTACAGGACAATGGGATTTCATGAAAGGATTACAATAAACAATCAGGAATGCCAATTCCATACTAATTTTTTTTAATCAAATGAGTTCTCACTGATTTAACTAAAGAGTTTCAATGAAAAAAATTTACGTGCTCAAAGCTTACCAGTGATGGCTTGTGCAAAATTATGCCAACGTGCTGACCAATAATCTTTTTGGCTTAGAGGGGTTGTAATCATAACTGAATTGCGTATATTAATTTTATGCATATAAACTGAACTTTTTAAATATATTTACGTTTCACAGTTAACAGTTTAACATTCTGAGGAATTTAAAACAAAAGAAAATGAAAGAAAGGAAGACAGACAGAAAAGAAGAAGAAGGTGGTACCAGTGGGAATTGAACCCGGGTCCATGAATTGCCACTCCATTCCTTAGACAACTCAACCACTATGTTGCTATAACAATAGCTCCTCAAAAGTCCCTCCTAATCTCCACTTGCACATGTTGCTGTGAGCAACATCACACCCACAGTGCTGGAAGAGAGAACGTCACATCACAGCATAAGCAGTTGAAAACAGACAGCTGCACCTCTTCTCTGCGTTGATCATAGGGCAGCTGAATACCATTTTAGCACTTGACACTTGTTTCTAATTATCACAGACAGAGTGCTACAAAACATGTTTTCATCCATTTCATCTGCATACCAGCACACATTTGAAGAGAAACAGTGTAATTTTAGTGCAATTTCTGGCTTGCATTCAAAGAGAAATGGTGTAATTTTAGTGCAATTTCTGGCTCCTATTCAAAGTGAAATGGTATCAGTTTTAGTGTGATCTTAACGCATGCTGTAGAACATTAGTGCAGGATAACCAGCCACCACTGAAACTTTGAAATCCATAACCAACTGACGGAAGTGTATGGTGAGTCGTGCATGGATGTCAAAAATGTTCGTAAGTGGTGTAGAGAGTTTGCAGCTGGTTGGACCGAAATTCACAACGAACAAAGGAGCAGGAGACTGTCAATTTCTGAGGAGACAGTGTTGAAGGTTGAGCAAAGCATGCGTGAAGATCAGCGGATCACCCTGGATGATCTCTGCATGTTGGTCCCTGATGTTTCCCGAAGCACCGCTCACAAAATTTTAACTGAAACATTGAATTACTGGAAGGTGTGCACAAGATGGGTACCATTCATGCTGACTGAGGACCACATGCGGCAACGAGTTGAATCTTCCCGCGCATTTCTTCACTGCCTTGCAGCCGAACAAGACAACTTTCTGGACTAAATTGTCACGGGTAACAAAACCTGGGTATACCAGTTTACACCCGAGACCAAGCAACAATCACGCCAGTGACGGCATCCTTCTTCGCCAAAGCCATGGAAATTCAAACAAACACAGTCTGCTAGTAAAGTCATGACAACTGTTTTTTGAGAAAGGAGTATTGTTGGTCAACTTTATGCCCACTAGGACCACAATTAATGCTGACAGGTACTGTGAGACTCTGAAAAAAAACTGAAACGGGCAATTCAGTGTGATCTTGACGCATGCTGTAGAACATTAGTGCAGGATAACCAGCCACCACTGAAATGTTGAGCAAGGGCGTACACATTCTCCATGACAATGCTCGCCCACACATCGCTCGGCAAACCGTTGCTCTCCTGCAACAGTTTCAGTGAAACACAATCACCCACCCACCCTATAGTCCTGACTTAGCACCCAGTGACTATCACCTATTCCCTAAGTTAAAAGAACATTTGGCCGGAAAGCGATTCAGCTCCGACAATGAGGTGAAAGAAGAGGTTCATAACTTTTTGAACAGCATGACGGCAAGCTGGTATGACATGGGCATACAAAAACTGCCACAGCATCTACAAAAATGCATCGACAGAAATGGTGATTATGTCGAAAAATAGCTAAATGTTCAAGCTGTAAACTGATGTAAACCATTGTAGAAATAAACAGGTCTATGTACTTATAAAAAAGTAGGAGACCTTACTTTTTGGGATTACCCTTGTATGCTACCCCCAGGCACTTGCTTTTGAATACAATGCTTTTGTTGCCTGAACTATTTATGGGTGCCTCGTGGCAACTACCAGATTTTACAGCAGGAAAAAAAGATATGGGCATACTAAATAACTGAGCTGGACCACGAGATATGCCTGAATATTTCAGTCTCTAATAGGAGCACTGTCCATGAAAAGGCGAGAGTCTGGTTCAAGTCGCAGGCTGGCACACAACATAGCTAAGCTCCAAGCACTGCTACTGAGGCACTGGGCACATACACTATTAGTGCTTCCAACCCAGAAGCTAAACAGCAAAAATATGTTAAATTTCTCCAAAGCAAATTTAAAAAAAAAAAAACCAGAAATGTAGATCATGAGCACAGCAGTAATGAAATCAATCTCCAAAAAATCATTTCTTGCTAAATACTGATGCCTATGCCTTTTGAAACACAGTGCTTCACTGTTATGCTAGAGCATTAGCCTACACCATATGTAACAGGGAAGCAGATGCAGCTATAATGATACACAGCACAGATACTTTCTTGAGAAGCCTGTCTCTAATATTACAGCACATTTCAGAGACAGGACTGGAACACATTGTGGGGGACCGAAGTAAGGGAGGCATTTACTGGAATGGTATGAGGACAGACTAAAAATCTATGTGGGTTGAATCACAAGCTGCGAACCACTTTGAGGAGTCGATGACAGGCTCAATACAGAGAGTTTGGGGAAGGATGGGGTAGGAAGTCATCCATGCTCTTTTGAATAAAACAAGCCTGGCATTTTCCTAGAGATTTAGGCAAATTATAGAACACTAAAATTTGGACGGGCAAACAGGGATTTGAGCCAACATCCTCTTGAATACACATTTAGAATCTCACCACTGCACCAGCCTGCTCAGAGAATAGGGGCAAGGCATAATGATCATGGAATATTTAGCACAGGAGATCTGTTTGTAAACTAGAATGACTCAGTAAATGTCTGAAGATGACCTTGTAAGCAGAAAACAGGTTAGCAATAAAAGTAATATTGTAGAACAAAAGCAAACTGGTGCTTTTCATTTATTATTATAATGTTGTTCTACCAAGAACCGACGGAAGATTCTGTTAATAGATGGAGAGGCAAATTAGGAGAAGGACTGTTTATCACTGCAGATTCAACATTCGTGTATTGCTACAGAGTATGAAACAGGTGTTTCATATGTAAGGGTTGGCAGCCGTAAATGTTGGCAAGCTGAGAATAGGTGGATTGAAATTAGACAGAACTTTTTATAAAGCCATCAGAAGGATGCAAGTCAACATCCAGGAAAGTAGCTGTAATTGTCAACAACAACAGAAATGCTAAACTACACAAATTCATACTTCTTACAGTCGTCTACACCAAAAAGTCAAAAGTTACATCACCAAAAAGTCAAAAGTTACATCTGGCTTACAAGCTGCCAAAATTATAACTAGATAGGCTTGCATTAGACCATGGATCTCACAAACAAATAAGTAAACATAGTGTGACAAACTAGAGTGTGTACATTAAGTTTGGCCGAGCGGTTAAAGGCGCTACAGTCTGGAACCGCACGACCGCTACGGTCGCAGGTTCGAATCCTGCCTCGGGCATGGATGTGTGTGATGTCCTTAGGTTAGTTAGGTTTAAGTAGTTCTAAGTTCTAGGGGACTTATGACCACAGCAGTTGAGTCCCATAGTGCTCAGAGCCATTTTTTTTGTACATTGAGTTTTTGGAGGAATTAGAATAAGGTAGTTCAGTCACATGCCCATCCATAAAGATGTTGCTATTGGATGTAAACCAACTGAAAAATTTAAAATTTTTTACTGTTCCAAAGAAATTCTTCTGAATGATTCAGAAACATCTTAGCATAGACTACACTATTTATTTGTTTATAGATCTTGACTTTGAAAGAAAACTAATCGTGTGAGAGGAGTTTGTTTATATGGCATGATGTGGTAGATTTGGAGTCCCCATGGAATTGGGTGCAGAAGTGTTTAAAGACAGCAACAAAACAGGCAAAGAGGAGTTTCATGACACATGAAGGTCAGAAATGGATGATCATGGAAGATGTTGGTTCATAAGGAGCTGGAACCCACACAGACAAAGAGCATGCCTTGTGGTAATGGGACAACTGTGGAAACATGAAAGAAATGGCTGGTTACCTTAATACGGAAGGCTACACCTCGGCATTAAGTTGGAGGTGCTCATCCGCAGGGATGATTAAGATTCACTGACAAACTGTGATGTGAATACACGAGTAAAACCTATGTTCCTCACTCCTTCTGGATTTAATGCCTTTCCTCCTGTCTGTGTCATTTGGTTGCCTTCTGATGACAGCCATTTTCTATGACATTGAAACTCCTCCACTGATAGTTCTGTCATACTGAATGTACCATTACCACCAGTACTTCACAGATAAGAGAGTTCTTACTATTTAGCCACCTGCAGCCAAGCAATTTGCACTGACATGTCTCAAGGAATCACTTGGCACATTTTGGGTGCAAGAAGATTTTATCTCATTGTCTTCTTTCTGTGTAAAGATGTGGTCAATCTAAAATGGACAAGGAAAAATCTGGACACTATACACACTACTAGCCTTTACTTGCCACGTCTTGACAATGTGTGGCAATTAAGAAACCTGAAGTTCTCTCTGTATGTAATTTACCTGAAATCCAGACAGGCACATTGAAAGAAGACTTTTAGATATATAAGCTATTGGAACTAAGCCCTCCATCACACATACAAATAACAAACAAACACACACACACACACACACACACACACACACACACACACACACACACACACACACACATTTAAACTTTAAACATGCGTGTGGCTCAACTGTAACTGCATCTGATGCGAGCAGCTATTATTTTTTATGGCATGGGTAGTGGGAGATATAGAAGAGGTGGGGGGTGGGAAGGGAGGAGGGACAGCAGAGTAGGGTGTGGGAAGATTTACTGCTGGCTGTGGGAGCAGGCAGGGATGTGGGAACAGGGTAGCGAGCTACTAGACACAGCATCGGGAGGCTCTTCTAAGAGGTGGGGAGAGGGCAAAGAGGAGAGGAGATAAGTAGAGAAGCTGAAAGGACTATTCAAGTGCATGGGTGGGATAGAAGGTTTGTGTAGGGCTGAAGTGGGAGCAGGGAAGAGGACAGGCAGGTTGAGGACAGGGAATAGTGAAAGCTGAGGCCAGCGGGGTTACAGAAATGAAAGATATTCTGCAAGGAGAGTTCCATCTATACAATTCAACAATGCTGAAGTTGGTAGGAAGAATCCAGATGGCAGAGGCTGTGGAGCATGTTGCATAGGTGGCGGAATACTACTGTATCCCATGCCACAAGAGAATGACCACTGACAGACTATCTGTCTGCATGACTGGCCACTGCCAAACTGTGCCCTAGAGACAGCTGGATCACCAAATTGCATAGCATGCCCCCATAACATAATTTGCTTGACTTCAATGACTGCTTCATGTCATGTGCCATATGGTTTCTTCCCATTAACATCAGCTTTCCTGAACTGTGCAAGTGAGAATTCTCCCTGCAACATATCCTTCATTCTTGTAATCCCCCTGACCTCAACCTTTGCTAGTTTCTGTCCTTCACCTACCTATCCTCTTCCCCACTCCTAGTCCTACACATGGCATCTATTCTCCAGTCAGCACACCTGCATAGTCCGTTCCACTCCTCTAATTTTGTTCCCCCACCCCACCATTCCCCTCCCCACTTTGAAGAAGTACAATTTCCCAATATTGCACCTAGCAGCCCACTGCCCTGTCTACATGTCATCGATGCACTATCCCAAAGGCAACTCTAGTATCTAGCCCCACACTAGCCTGCTATACCTCCCACCCCATGCTTCTTCTGTACCCTTGACTACCCACTGCAGACAAAGATCACTGTTCACATCAGATGCAATCACAGTTGGTCTGTGCCTGGAGATGACAGTGGATGGCTCTCTCTATCTCTCGCTCTCTCTCTCTCTCTGTCTGTCTGTCTGTCTGTCTGTCTGTGTGTGTGTGTGTGTGTGTGTGTGTGTGTGTGTGTGTGTGTGTGTTGTTTTTTTCTGCATCTCACAAACAACTTAGTTCAATAGCTAGTAATATCTAGCAGTCTTTTTTTCAATGTGCCAGTATGCCAATCAATGCCTCCTCTATGTGGTGAATAGCAAACTATCCTTTTCATATTGGTGATATTCCGTCCCAGATTTTCCAGTGTTTCATTTTACCTGAAATTCAAATAGTTGCAAATGTTTCATGTAATGTGCCAGGTTTATTCTCTTTTATTTACCAATGACTGAAAATACCACTTGCTTTTAAATCTAAATGTAGTTCTTTTTGGACATTGCCAGTTACTATTAATTACAGTGCTCAAGTATCACAGATAAGAAATGAAGCTTTAACAAAAATTTTAATTACACAAACTGCCAGCCAACACATTTGCATTCTTATAGACAAGTACACATCTTCCACTGGAATTTATACCCCAGTTAATAATGATAATGGGGAAAAACTTCTACAGCATTTCAGATTTACTGTTATCTTATAAATAAAAATTCTCATGCTCAGCATTAAAGTATGAGAAGTCACACAATACCTGTCGTGCCAGGACCCTCATGTGTTCTTTGCTTCCCCGGCAGTATGCTTCCAGTATCAGCCCAAATCTCACTGAAACTGAGGGCACCTGCATCTCAGACCTGCGTCAGAAGGTTCTGAATTACATTTTTGTAGCAGCACTGCAAAACTGATTAAATTTTAATTTACGAATACTACATACTGAGTTTTTACATAGTCAGCTTTTCCATGACATTAGGAATAATAATTAGAAAATAAAATGGTGTGCAACATGTACAAACAAAAGCAAAGACTTTATGGTGCATCAACACAGCATCCTAAGAGAATTTATAAAATCCTTTCAGGTTTTCATATGCTGCATGCGAGTTTCAATTTAACAGAACGCTGAGACACAGCATGAAGTGTTGGCACAACACATTCTTGTATCAATTTAGTTTCAAAATATGATTCCCCTCCACAGTCGTCAGCTGTCCTTCTGGAATCAAGTGTTTCCAGTGAAAAATATCATAGTGCTTTTTTAATAATCTATCATGATAGTGTGTACAAATATATTTCAAAACGCAAGAAATCCTCCAGAGGAGGAGGAGGAGGAGGAGGGGGAGAATGAGAATGGTAAAGTAAAGAAGAGGAGAAGGGTAGATCATAGCAAAAGAAGCTGGTGAGAGATTCACATGATGGTGTATGAAGGAAGGAATGAGAGTGAAACAGGGAGAAAACACAGGTGGAAGAAGTGAAGGTAGAGAGAATGGAAGGGGAGAGAAAGATGATAGGCAAAGAGGGAGGAGCGACAGTACAATGGCAGAGCGGGAGTAGAGAGAGGAGAGGAGAGGAGAGAGGAGACAGAGACAGAGAGAGAGAGAGTTAAATTAGGAGAAAAATAATTTTTGCGTTTGGCCAAATCTACATATATACTGTGCAAGTCACTGTACACATGTATCAATATAAGAAAAGTTTTGTCCTATTTCATTCAAATATTGAACAAAGAATCAAAAGAACTGCCTACATGCATCTGTAAATGCCATACTCTCTCTTATTTTCTACATCTACATCTACATTTATACTCCGCAAGCCACCCAACGGTGTGTGGCAGAGGGCACGTTACGTGCCACTGTCATTGCCTCCCTTTCCTGTTGCACTCGCATATGGTTCATGGGAAGAACGACTGCCGAAAAGCCTCCGTGCCCGCTAGAATTCCTCTAATTTTACATTCATGATCTCCTCAGGAGGTATAAGTAGGGGGAAGCAATATATTCGATTTTCATGATCCTTATGCGATAATATAATGATGGCAGCAGATTGTTGGACAGTATTCTTCTGACACCAGTTCTCTGAATTTGTTCAACAAGATTTAATCAGAACATCAGTAGTTTTCTTCCAAAGATTCCCATTTGAAGTTGTCAGAGAATGTTTGTTACACTTTCAAATGGGCTAAATCAACCTGCTACAATCCTAGCAGCATACTTCAAAATTTGTTTGATGACTGCTCTCATTCTTACTTCATAAAGACTCCAAAAGAAAAACAATAATCTACAACTGGTTGCACTAACACCTTGTATGCAATTACCTATACAGACAGATACACTGTACTTTCCCAAAATTCCTCCAACATATTTAAGTCTTCCATTCACCTTTCCTATTAAGAGTACATAACTTATGAGTTCACCACTAAATATTATATCAATGTGACATGTTCAACATGTCCACTGCTAAACTTGTAAACTTTCTATGTTACAGGCATTATATTACATTTATGCACATTTAAAGACAGCTGACACATCACCTATGTGACACACCCTTCCAACCCATCTGTGCTACCTGCTCCTCCCAATCAATTCTTCCAGGCCATTGTGCAATGTACACAACATCCCACACCTGCAACCAGAATAAGCTCACTAGTGCTACAGTCCTATTCTGTGCACCTGCTGCCAATTGCTCTCAGCTGTCAACCACCTCCCCCAACCTTCCCTCTTGTTCCCCACCTCCTTTCTCCCCTCGTCCACTACACGCAACGTGACCTCTCACCCCAGACAACCTGCATTATGTAACTCATCCAGCACAATGTAGTCATACATGTATATTTGTGTGTGTGTGTGTGTGTGTGTGTGTGTGTGTGCATGCGCACATATGTATGTTGCATGTGTCTACTACAACTCAGAAACAGATTTGTCTGAAAGGCAACACAGTTGTCAGTCTAGTCTGTGTGACTTTTCACGATCCTATTCCCGTAATATCTGGTGAGTTGTTAGCTTTTCTTCTGAAATTGTGCGCAAGATTTATGTGAATAAAGCAGGCTATGTTCCAAGCAGTGATTTTTCTTGATTTTGTTCTGACTTTTTCAGAGAAGCTTCTTGTCCCCCAGCAACATCATAATGTATGAATACACTCAAGGATTCAGCAAAAGATGAATGTTAACATATTAGTCTGTAATTCTATGCATTCAAATTATTATTATTATTATTATTATTATTATTATTATTATTATTTGCAAATAGGAATGACACGGGCTCATTTCCAATTGCATAGAACTTTCAACTCTTCAAGAGATTTCCAATATGTATGAAGTAGGAAAGAGGCTAATTTTTCAGCGTATTCAGTGTAAAATGTATACAGAATTCTGCCATGGCCTGATGTCTTGTCAGCTTTGAGCAGTCACAATTGTTTTTCATTCCTGTGGGTTCTTATATCGGTCCCTCTCTCATATGTGAGCTTGTGTGGTGACCCAACATTGATATGATCATACTCTCAAGCACGAAATGATTTTTAAATGCAGAATTTAACGTTCCAGCTTCCTGTTTACTCTTTTCATCTTCAAAACCAGAGTAATTCACAGCAGACTGATGGAGGGTTTGGATCCATACATTGCCTTTCCTAGAATTTTCTGATAGACTTTCCACCAGTGTCACTTGCAGTCATTGCAGGCTTCATGCATGACTGAACTGCCATTAAGTTTTCTCTACCAGTTTCCCAGCACACGTTTGTAGAAAGAATGTAATAATATCTTTTTCTGCAACATTCTTCAAATGGTACCATTAAACACAGGTGCATCTTCACTGTCTTATTTCATGTGTATTTGTCTAGACTCAAATTCATGGTGTATTTGTACTTTAACCACAATTGCCCTGTTCATCAGATCTGAACTGAATATTCTCCCCTCATCTTTCAAATACATTTTAGCAAATGTCTATCAGTTCAATTATATACAAATACATTCATAACTCACTCAATGAATGACATATGGACGGTAGTATCAAATTCCCCATTAAGGAGCATGTAATTACTACATATGGTATTATAATATTTGTTTCATAGCAAAATACGAAGTGCACTGGTGGTGGTAAGGTCTTTAAATCAGTATGAGAGTACAAAATTTGTTCACAGTTGAATGTCAGAGGAAAAGTACACTAAAAAATAATAATGCTAATGACTAAGGTTCTAGATGTTCACTATCTGAAATGAGATGGTGTAATTGCAGTAATATACAAAAAGCTTTATCACAAAAATCGGACTAGATGGAGTAGTTTTATAGATCAAGTTTTCTTCAACACAAGCTGCAAACAAATGAGCAAATATGTATCATCAGCCATTTGAGATATATTGCTGGATGAAGGTCTCCTCCAGACTTCTCCATGGATTATGACCTCCAGCTACATACCTTCATGTTGTTCCTGCATGTTTGCTAAGGGCATCTACCCATCTTTCATTAGGTTTTCATCTCAATATTTTCTTACCTACTGGAATCCAGCAATGAACTGCCATCTATCCACCCAACTTCCATGTCCTGACTACCTCCATTTCATTTTCACTACTGTAATAATTATGTAATTCATGCCAGTTTGCACATGATCCATTTGTTTGTTTTGTGGTCTATCCTAACAATTCTCAACATGCTATCTTCATTGTTCACTAATGAATCTACAGTTTTGGAAATCTTTCACATTTAATGGCATAAATCAAAACTGGTAACACACTCATCACATTTTTTTCTTTTCAGACACAATATTACCTCCACAAACTCAAACAATTAGCGATCCTAACACACACACAAGATACAAAAAGCAACGCTGCAAACTTGCACAAATTATAAATGATATGTCTGCCAAAATGAAACATCTAGCAACTAGTTTATCACAAATAAGTGTAACTTCAGTGTCACACTAAAAATAGTCTCATCGTTACCTGAGATGCCAGAAAAGATAGTGACCTATTTTCTGGTTCATCAGAGCACGGCGTAACAGGAACTCTACAAGATCACAGTACAAATAAGCTTCATGTTTCAGTGCCTGGACAAGTTGAAGCAGGTACAATGAGAGGTCTTCATCACTGAAACAAATAAAAAATTACGATAAATTTTTATGTATAATAATTATGAAAACTATACTAACTTTATATTTATGGAACAAAAAGGGCACGGAATAACTTT
Source organism: Schistocerca cancellata (assembly GCF_023864275.1). NCBI lineage: Eukaryota > Metazoa > Arthropoda > Insecta > Orthoptera > Acrididae > Schistocerca > Schistocerca cancellata. Next base: position 676,086,823 of record NC_064628.1, read on the forward strand.
AAAAAATCACTAGGGCAAATCACAAAACTTTAAAGACCCTGAAAGTTAACTACAGTCAGTAGCAGAGGTAACTTCTCATTCTGAGGGAACACTGCTCAGGCAGTGTAGGGATCATAGTGATGGAAAAAGACTTGTTGGCCATCACTACCAGTTTCAATTAATGCCATGAACTGGTAAGGTAAGACCTATAATTTCATTATCAACATGTTTTTTATGAGCAATAAACCTATAACTGCAACAGAAGAGCATTCTCTCAACACTTCAGGTATTAAGTAATACTTCAGCCTGGGTTGATGTGAAATAGTGGTCATAAAATTATCCTACTGACAGTTTCAAACCAGAGAGCTTGTGGATCAACATTATAAAGAAAACCACCTTGTCAACATCAGAACATGATCAGAATGCATGTCAATATATTTGCAGTTTATGATCAACAGGTCAGAACAGTGCTGTGTCAGGCTAACAAAGCTGTCTTCACAGCAAAGGTTTGTTGAATAATGTGGTGCTTTTTATTGTTTTGTTTCAGCATTGCAAGATTGCTGTGCTTCTTGCTCTAGAGTATTTTCTGATGAATGTGCAATATATCGCAGTTCACACAGGTGGAATGTGGTTTTCTTGTTTAAGGAACATCCCTATTACATGGTAGAATTGGAAAGGAACCCTTCCCATGTAATAATACAGACCAGGATGACATCACAGTATCTTTTGGAACCACATTTTTTTGAAGGGTACGTGAACAGAAATTCTTATTTGGCCATGTTGCAAATGTGGTTAAACCTCGGTTCAAAGAAAAGGAAATCATGGATCATGTGTCGGCTCAAAGACAAGGAAGTCATGGACAAAACTCCAGCACAGTTTTTCTATTTATGTTTGTCAGTTCCTTGATAAATAATTTCAAGGCCACTGAATTGGGTGTGATTCAGCATCACCAGCCCATTTTGGAATGGCCGCTAAAAAAACCCAGACCTTACCATGCCAGATAACCCATTACAGGCAATAATTAAGTGCCATATGGCCCAACACTGGTACAAGACTAATAAAGATCTGCGTAAAAAGTCAAGGAAGCCTCTTGGAGCAAAAGTCGAAAGAACTCCACAAGATACCATATACTGTGTTGACAAGAGATACCAGAACCTCTCAACCACATTGTGGAATTCTGGAGGTGAAATCCAATTTCAAGTATACTAGAAGGAATTTGAACAATAATGGAAACTTTGTATCCATTCAATGTTTTCTATCTAAGGTGTGTGTTATTTATTTCCTTTACTTTTGGTTCTCTTTTTTTCCTTTGTTTCTACACATGCAATAGCCTTCCTCATGCAGTAAGAGACATAAAGCCAATGTAAATGAAGTTATACATTACCTAACACTTTTAAGACACTGTACAGCAAAACTACGAACTGCTTGATCCGCATATGCATAGTCAAGCAGCTCAAGTGCTTTTTCCACTGGTAGTTTCGGCCACCTTCTCAAAAGTGCAGTCACTTCTGAAACCTGAAAATAAGTGAACAAATTATTTATACGGGTTTTTACACGACAAAAACTCTTGAATATTTCACTGGGATATAATTATGAGAATACTCATAACCATTCATATTACCTATACACCCACGTCACGTTTATAACAGAAAGGGGTGATCATGTGGGGATGGGGGTGGGGGTGAGAGTGGAGAAGGGGCGGTAGGGTGGGAGGAAGAGGTAAACAGAAAGGGAGAGAGGGAGAGAAGGAGAGGGAAAGAGAGCAGGAGAGTGAAAGAGAAAGAGGGAGGGGAAGAGGAGGGGAGAGGTGGGAAGATTACACTGGTGACTTCAGACATGACCTGAAGGACAGGATTGGCAGGGGGAGACAAAGAAGAGGAAAGAGAGACTGCAGGGAAGATGTTGTGAGTATAAGAAGAGTAAAGTTAATGTCATGGAGCAGTGTTGGAGATGGGTGTGGGGCAGGGAGAGATTAAGGCCACGAGAATTATAATATTAAAGGATTTCTTGCAAAGACATTTCTCATTTACATAATTACAACAAGCTGGTGTTGGTGAAGAGATGCAGTTGGCTCAGGTAATGAATCATCCATTGAAATTGAGCGTTTTACGTTCAGGAATGTCTTCTACCACTTCTATCTGCTATTGGCAACTGTTCATGGTGGCCATTCATATGGATGTACAACTCATTGATGATCATATCCACATAAAATCCGGAGCATACATTGCAGCAGAGCTGGTATGTAACATAACTGCTTTCATACATGGCCCGGCATCTGACAATATAAGCCTGTGATTGAAGTGGAGTAGGATGCAAAGGGTGTATTGGACAGGTCTTGCAACTAGGTCTTCCACAGGAATACGACCTATGTGGCAAGGGGGTTACTACTTCTTGTTTACTATTGCTCATCTGATATTATCAAACTTATTACTTTTCATTACATTTTCATCTCCCCCATACAGTCTGGCCACATGTGGACAATGCATCTGCAGTCATAAGTAATTCTTTGTCTAGTACACTGTAGATCTTACTAAGGCCATCACAGACTGACAATTCATTCCAAACCTAGACCACAAACAGATCTCTAATTCTTCAACTGTCCCTGTGAAATAAAACAACCCCATGTTTACATTCCTGTTTCAATGCCCTAACGATATACTCTCCGAAGAAACAATTCACTGAAAGTTCTGTAATTACAATTGTATCTAATAAGTGATTTCACCTAATACATAATCTCTCATAAAATTTATTATTTCATTTGTTTACTTGGGTGTAATGTTTGTCAAATATATGTTAGCAGTATTTTGCTTTCAGTAATGAAGCCATAATTAAGAAAAATTAGGTTGGCATTGTTGTTTTTCATTATTTTATAAAACATGATGTATATCCTACGTAAAAATCTTTACTGCACGCACCAGTTTCAGCATAAAATTAAGCAAGGTTCTGTGGATAGGAACTCATATTAATGTTAAACTTTTAATTGTTAAATTTATAAACTTGGACTGTAGTTTTGTTGTCTTCATAGGAGCACAAGGCTCAGAGGAGGTCAGTTGGAGACAGTTTTGAGCCAAAACCACTGTATCGCACGTCTGTGCAATAATCTAATTGTTGTAATACAGTATTGTGGCTATGTAGCCTGTTATTGAAGTGGGCTCCCACTAAGAAGTGGTGCATTTTGTCATAAATGAACCACTATAAAATGACTTGGTACCTGGATTGTCTCATGGAATTCACATAACTTGATTCAGTTAGCAGATGAAATGGACCTGGATGACGACAGGTCCAGCAGCAGCAGCAGCAGGAACCAGATTACTCCGAGTTACACCGAACTAAGATACGTGTGAACAATGAAGTGAACCATGTTTGTGCCACTGCATAACAAATTACTAATGTGTAATGTTTGGAAACTGTTATAGCAGTAAACATTAGCATTTGTCTCGAAGTTATCTTCAAGTGGTGGAGGCCAAAGTGATCAAAAGATTCTCCTATGATCACGCAGTCTTGATGTCTATGGAAGACAATTGTAAAGACAAACTTTTGAGATTTCTTGTCTAAATCAAATAATCTCTTTTAATGTTGCAATTTTTGCAACCACCTCAGTCTCTCACCCCACCAGTAAAAAGTACAGTTTCATTACACGTGCAAACCAGCTGCAAGGAAGCATCCCATTCATTAGCCAGTATCACCTGAGACTGGAACAATTTTACAACACCCTCTGCCAAGGCTTCAACTACCTTTCGTTATGCCCTGAAATAATGAACATCTTTCCCAAAATAACTCCCACCTCTCCCAAAATGGAACTCCACAGTCTTCCCAATATTCCTCATATCTTAGGCCATCATTAAATGACATCCACTGCCAAACCTATCCGCACACCTCCCACTTCACCCCCCTAACCTACACTTACATGTGCCAATAACCTACACTTACATGTTTTCTTCCTCTGTTTTACACCCCTTCACTTTTCTGCACAACTACTGACAATCAATTATTTCTCTTCATTTGTACCACATGAATCTTCCCCTATGTGCGCCACAGTAGGCTCAATTGTGTCACATTCCTTGATGTCTCGCTGCCTTCCAGCCATCAGGCTCCCACCTCCTCCCCTCAACCTCTACTTCCTCTTCTCACTTCCTTGCTCCTTTCACCTACACCACTCACTGCAGTCATCCTGTAGCACTGGTAAAATGTAGAGGGTTGGGGCAAAGTAGTAGTAGTAGTAGTAGAAGAGAGAGAGAGAGAGAGAGAGAGAGAGTGTGTGTGTGTGTGTGTGTGTGTGTGTGTGTGTGCGCGCGCGCGCGCGCGCGCACACACTTTAGTTACTTATCTTTAAAACAGTAAATTATTCAAAAATTCAGCTTTAAATCTTATTTAGGTGCCTCTCAAGTGCTCAACTATAAAAGGAGTGATTACAATTAATTTTTCCATTATTTGTATTCCACACTGGAATTTACAGTGTGTTACAAAGTTTCAGTGAGATGATAGAATTTCACAAATAAATGCGCCAGTGCGACGATAGACATTCACAAAGAAATGTGCCCAATCTAAGACATCATGGAATGCAAGCTTCTTTTAGACAAGTAATGAAATATGGCAACTTATCTATTTCTGGGTAAGAATTAACATAGCATTTTTGAGATGTCGTGTAACACTGCACCATTACAAGAGCCCTTTTTCTAAAGATGAGGATTATCCACAAACACACACGTCCTTTCCCTTTGCATCAAAACAACATTTAAAATTAATGGCACTGGAAATTATTCATTATTACAGAAAAAAAAGATTATAATTTATTGTCCTGTCAGTGACAAGTGTTAGAGGTGCAGCACAACCTTGGGTTCGGGAAGAAAACTGTCGGCATCCTTTTGAAAGAAATCATCCCAGCATTTGCCTTATGTGATTTAGCAAAACAACAGAACACTCAAATCTCAGTGGCTGAACAGGGATTTGAATTGCCTTCGTCCCAAAAGTGAGTCCAGTGCCTTACCATTGAGCCACATCACTCAGTGCAACACAGTAGAGTACGCTGTTCCAGTTGGAGTGGTCACCTGCAAACTCGGCATCAATACCTCTCACAAATGCATCAAGTTGAGCAACACCAGTTACATCTATGGTTCTGTCCAAGCCAAAGACGAAAACACTAAACCTTTTCCCCGTATTTCGAATGCGCTCCTTCATTGTTCACCATTTCTTCACTACATTTGCAAACTTTGAAAGAGGAACTGTTTCAAAATTGTTCTCATATTTACAAAGTATTTTTAACAAATTCTCCATTGGTGAAAGGATGCACTGCTACTGCTATTTTAAGAGCTGTGTGATAGCTTAGTTTTACTGCAGCACCATTATTCATTGCATGATTTTCTTTCTATAAATGTATTATAAGGTGCAAGAAAAACTGAGGGAATAGCCACTTAGTGTACCACCAATGACAGGCACAATTTCGAAAAAGCAACATACACCATAATGTAATTTGCCTTTATTGTTGCACTTCTACTAATGTAAACTGGGCTTTCATTTCTTTCTGGACGATTGTAATTTCTAAATGCTGTACGATACTGTAAATACGATATAACTTATAACATGCGTATTGTAATGAATGTAATGTGAAAAATGTAGAATACCTGGTTAGACTTAAGAGAGTGCTGAACAACAAACAAATCAGTCAATCAATAAATGAAGAAAAATGTCTAACGCAACCCTTACATCTTTCTCTCTGTTCAGTCTTTGCTTGAGAAGTTTTGCCGCAAATGATGTCTTAACAGAGATACTGCTTAAGACACAAAGCAAGCAAGCCACGTTGCCGTGTGCGTATGTCTGACTGTGGTGGTGGTAGTGGTGGTGGTGGTGGTGGTGGTGGTGGTGGTGGTGAGCAGGGAAATATGCTGTGTCCATCTTGTAACAAAACTCATCATTGGGACACTATCATTATTTTCTAAGGAACATGATACACTTACTTAACTCACATCACAATTCAATAAAACTTTTCATACAATAACATTTTTACATTTCTATTAATTTTGTAACGCAAATATTATCATCATAACATTTGCATATGTATCAATACAAATATATATATGTACGAGGGCTATCCACAAAGTACATTACGTTTTGGAATTAAAAATAAGTAAAGTATTGAAAATTTTTTTTTAATTATATACAGATGAAAGCCACACTTAAATACTACTTTTCTACATAATTGCCATTTAAATTAAGGCACTTATCGTAGCGATGGACAAGCTTGGAAATTCCTTCATCGTAAAATTCGGCCGCCTGTGCCTTCAACCACGTTGTTACCTCTTCTTGAAGTTGTGCGTCGTCATCAAAACGCTACATAGCCAACCACTTCTTCATTGCTGGGAGTAAGTGGAAGTCGCTCGGTGCCATGTCGGGACTGTACGACGGATGAGGAAACAATTCCCACTTAAAAGATTTGAGAACTTCACGAGTGGCATTTGCCATTTGGGCCTGGGCGTTGTCGTGAATCAGCAAGATCTTTGAGCCCAACTTTCCCCTGCGCTTGTTTTGTATTGCTCTTCTGAAGTTGTGCAGAGTTTGGCAATACCTTTGAGAGTTTATTGTAGTGCCTTTTTCGAGCAAATCCACAAAAATCACACCTTTTCTGTCCCAAAAGACAGTCGCCATCACCTTCCTTGCCGACATTGTCTGCATGCATTTCTTGGGTTTTTGGGGGGAATTTATGTGCCCCCACTGCATTGACTGCAATTTTGTCTCGCAGTTCACATGCTTAACCCATGTTTCGTCACCAGTAACAATGCGATCGAATAATGAGTCGCCATCTTTCTTGTAAGCGTCCAAAAATGTTAACGCTGCAGCCATTCGATGATTTTTGTGAATCTCTGTCAAGATTTCTGGTATCCATCTTGCACAAAACTTGTGGTATCCAAGCTTTTCGGTAATGATTTTGTGCAACAAACTTTGTGAAATTTGTGGAAAACTCATAGAGAGTTCCGTTATTGTGAAATTACGGTTTTCATGGACCGTGGCATCGACTTTTTCAACAAGTTCGGTAGTCACTATGCTGGGTCTTCCACTTCGCTCTTCACCGTGAATGTTAGTTCGGCCATTTTTAAATTTTATGACCCATTGACGCAGTCCACCTTCAGTGATTATGTTGTCCCCATACACTTCACAAAGCTGCCGATAGATTTCTATCGGTGTACAGTTTTTTGCAGTCAGAAACCTTATTACAGCACGCACTTCACACTTCGCTGCATTTTCAATTAACACTGACATTTCAAACTGTCACAGTAACTCAACGGAGTACAGCACGAACCTCTCACTAGCAAGGCAGGATGCCGACTGAGCGGCGGAATGCCATGACACTAAGATGGCCGCACTAGCCCCGCCCCTAATGGACACAAACGAAAACGTAATGTACTTTGTGAATAGCCCTAGTATGTAAGATATTTTGCTCAAATAACATAATTTCAAAATTGTCATACATATTTTGCATATTTATGTAACTTGGTACATTAGGTATTATTATTGTGATTATTATTATCAGTATTGAAACAATCTGAAGTACTAAAAAAATAAGATGTAAGTGAAAGATGTATAAGTTGCTTTTGTTTGCGATGTGATTGATATCTATGAACTGTGTTACCTCTGAAGTTGTGCTCCTGGAGAGAGAAAGTGAACGGTGATAGACACATGTTTCTGAAGTTTTAGTGTGTAGATCATGATGGTGTATGGTGTTGTGTTTTGGAATGTGTGAAAAGTTTTCTAATAAAATGTCGAAAAATGCAGTGAACAGCTTGTAATATTTCATTTAATAATTCAAACAACGGTAAATCCACAATGGAATAATGAGAATGTTATGAAAAGGATAGATTGCTACTCACCACATAGTGGAATCGCTGTCATAGACAGGCACAACAAAAAGACTTTGGACCTGGCTGCGGCAGCCAGAAACAGTAGTCATGTGTGTGAGCTGCATTTGCGTGAACGTGTGTGTGTATGTTGTCTATTTTGGAAGAAGCTCTTCTGGCAAAACACTTACTGTCTGTGACTCACCACCTCCGCTATATGTTGAGTAGCAATCTATCATTCAATAATGCATATTATGAAACTGAAAACCTCTACATCTGTTATAGAAACAGGGTCATACCATTGGAGATCCTGTACCAACAACAATGAAATTGAATAATAAATGGACAACAGCAGATGAAACAAATTGAAATAACAAAGTAAAAGAAAATTCATTTCTTTCGACATTAACTTGAAAATACGAGTAGCAATGAATTGTTCCAATATTATCTCTTATATTTACTTCTGAAGACACTGAGGAATAATTATGCAAACCAGATTACTGTGGCAGCTAATGATATTTGGTAAGTATTATTATTATTACTACTACTACTACTACTACTACTACTACTACTACTATTACTACTACTTAGAATGTCTGCTTAGTACTAATAAGATATATGTTAACATCCTTAACAAGCAAAATTTATTTGGCATGTCATATTGTTGTTCTTTTGATAATAAGCAATGGTTTACAATTGAGTCAAGTGGTTTCTGGAAATCTAGAAAATCAGCATAAATCTGATTTCCTTCATTCATGATTTTTAGGGTATGATGTGAGAAACGCATTAGTTGAGTTTAGCATGACTAATGTTTTCAGAAAAAATGGTGGCTGGCATGGAGAAGGTTATTCTGTTAAAGATATGTCATTGTATTTAAATTCAGGTGTTATAGCTCCTAGAGAACACCCAAGTTCATTTAGCCAAGACAGTCACATGCTGCTTCTTTGGGCTATGAAATTTTATCTCACTACCCATACTCTACTGTCATGGCAACCAGTGACTACCACTTCTTTCCTCACACAAAGAAACAATTGCCTGGCAGGCATTTCCAGAATGACAGGAATTTCCTGAGCAGCTAAAAATGCACACTTCTACAACCAAGGTCTCCACATCGTCCATCACTGGGAAAAAGTTACAACTTTATGACTGCCCCCTTTTATCTTTCAAATTCTTATAGTTGGCCAGTGTATTATAGTAATCATTGTAGCTATAAATGACTCCTGGTCACTGATACCAGTTTCTATGTGAACTTTCTCAAAGAAATCATGTCTATTTGTTCTCTTTGTCATCAGTGGGCTTCCTAACTATCTGTTCTAAGTAGTTTCCAGAGAAAGCTTTCAGTATTGCTTCACAGGATGTCTTGTCACAACCACTACTCACAAAACTGTTATCACCCCAATTGGTTGCTGGATGATTAAACTCTTCTCCAATGATGATAGTATGACTGTCAACCAATGGAAAAATCCAGGCTGGAATGTAACAATATTATGACAATGAAAGTTGCTACTCACCATGTAGTGGAGATGCTGAGTCACAGATAGGCACAACAAAAAGACTCTCACACTTAGAGCTTTCGGCCAGTGGCCTTCGTCTACATTAGACAAATATGCGCATGCGCACGCGCGCACGCACACGCGCGCGCACGCGCGCGCACACGCACACACACGCACGCACACACACACACACACACACACACACACACACACACACACACACACAAAAGCAACTCGCACACATGACTGTAGTCTCAGGCAACTGAAACCACACTTCGAAGGCCACTGGCCAAAAGCTTTAAGTGTGAAAGTCTTTTTGTTGTGCCTATCTGTGAATCAGCATCTCCGCTATATGGTGAGTAGCAACTTTCCTTCTCATAATACTGATAGTATGACTGTGATAGTGGTAACATGCTAAAGTGTACTTTGCTGAAACAATCTGGCATTCAGCTTCAATTTTTATCTCTCTGGATTTGAGTTTCTTGTCCATTGTGATTAATACAACACCTCCATTTCCAATTAGCCTATCTTTTCAATATATATTTACTTTTGCCCAACAAGTCTCACTGCTCTCAATCTCAGGTTTTAGCCAGCTTTCTACATTTAGTATTATTCAAACAATGGAAACTCCAGGTAGGAATATCAACAATGTAGGAAAAAGACAGATTGCTACTTACTACACGCGCACGCGCACACGCACGCGCACACACTCAAAGAAAAAAAAAAAAAAAAAAGAAAAGAAAAGAAAAAAAAAGAAAAGAAAAAAAAAGAGCAAGCAAGCAGGCAGACATCACCTCACAACCACCAACTCCAACATTTTTGACCATCAGTTACACTGTTTTTAGGAATGTGTGCAACTCTAGGACTTTATTGCAAATTTTTCACCAGCTAATCCTAAAATTTTAACTGGTTGCATATTTTTGGGTCTTACGCTAATAATTTGGGGTCTTCTACAGCTATCAGTTGCTGTTATAAAACTGAGGTGGTGGTTGTGGAGGTGGCAGTAGGGCCTACTAAAATTCATAATAGCTGTTGTTGTTATTGTTGCTGTTGTTTACAGACTTCTTGTGTTAGTCACTGTAATAACAGTTATACCAGAAGATGAAACAAATTGTATACTAAAAACTTACGGTCTTTTTCTGCGACACTATAGGAACATCTGACAGAGAGTGGAAAAAGATGCCATTGGATAAGTGCATTCGGAGCAGCATATTGGTAGCTATCTAAATGTTAGAAGAGGAATAGTAGCAGAAACAAAAAGAAACAAGGAAAGGTAATATGATAGACATTACAAATTCGATTCAACATGCAGGAGACAGAGAGAGAGAGAGAGAGAGAGAGAGAGAGAGAGAGAGAGAGAGAGAGAGAGAGAGAAGAAGAAGAAGACTGTCATAATGAGTCACATAAATGTAATGTGATATGTAACTGTCCATTGCAGTTATCAAGAGTGTGGACTAGAATGAATAAATAGGTAAATATCTGAGACATAATTTCTCACAAAGGAAAAGCTGCAAATCGTCTTATATATGTAAATAAATATGTAAAATGCAGGGATTCTGTTCATAGGTAAGATGAATTAGTAACATAATCTGTATTCGTGTATCAAATAGTAGTGTCAGTTTACCACACTCAAAACAGCAAAAATTGTAGGACAACAACAAAGCAAGTCTTCCATTTGGAGCAGCTACCAATGTGGCTAACTTATTAGAATAAAGAATTACCTAAGTAAAGGAATTACTCACCTCTCTGTGATCATTCCATTCGACGCAGTCAAGTAATTTTGGGAGCAGCTGTGGAAAATGTGCAAGACAGTCGTATCGAAGACTCCAAATTATTTTGCGCTCCTGTTCATGCAATTCATGCAATGGATCTCTCTCAGCAGCCTGTCTTAGTTGTTCCAGGAACACCATTGGTTGCATGCCTGGTATTTCGGCACTAGCCATGTTCTCCCCTTCTGTGCCGCTTGGGGTCTCCTGGCTACTAGCAAACTCCAATACTTTTTCAGGTGATGGGTACATGACAGTTCGTTCTGCATCATACCTGATATCAAAAATGGGTAAGACTGTTATACGGATTTTAAAATTAAGAGAGAAATAATAAAAAATTATGAACTGATGTGAGAATAATTTATAGTTGTGTGATTTACAACTGAGGATTATTCACATAATTAATGTCATGGAAGTGTGCTTGCACATCTGATTTCAGCTTACAAACTGGCCAACATTTTTGACAACAGCAACTATGAACACTAATGGCAACGATATACAATCTTTTCATTGATATCAGAATAGTATTGTGATTTGGGGTGTGGAAGAAAATGGCATTATCACAAAAGAATAGAAATGTGACATACTATATAAGACATGCCAGAGAAGCTACTAACTGTTCAAGCATGAAAAGATAAAAATGAGACAAGGGTGATATAGCAATAGTAAATGCTGTTGTGGCACAGGACGACCAAAACTGAGCAACTGTCACAAATTATTCCACCATGTCACTGGAAGATAACTGGCAACTCTACATGTATAACAGATTAGTTGTTTATCTAGACAAATATAACATTCTTGTAACATCACGGGCACTGTTTCAGAAAGGGTAAATCTACAGAATCAGCAACTGCCACTATGACAGAATATATTATATAGTCAACAGATTAAATAAATAAATAAAATAAAGAATAAAGGTTGTATCTGCAATGTTTCTGGTTCGCTCTTAAGGATGCGACACCACTTCCCATGAAATACTGATACAAAAACTGGAAAACTGTGGCACTTTAAGATGGAAGGAAGTTTAAAGTGCTTGTCCACAAGCAAGGAAGCTTCCAAAAGTTGCTTGCAGAAGCTAATTCTGCAAGTTATTTGATGTGGAAACACTCCCAGCAAGTCAACTTTCACAAGTTTCATCAATTTGCAGAAGTAGCATCCACAAGTTAGTGGAAACAGTTCCTGGCATCTCAATGCAAGTACTTGGAGAACTTGCCAGTTGCTGAAAGTTTTTCTCAAATTTGCAAAAAATCTGTGTTTGCAATATTGGTACCAAAATATCAGTATTGGAAAGGAGAGGCACAAAGGCAAGTGGGCCCTGCGTAACAGCCTGAGTTAATAACCTGCCCTCACCATAGTTCAGTTGAGCATCATGTGTGTTTCGTGTCAGACCTGTTGGACGAACTGCTTGATTAGTGCATTGGTTCTGAACTGAGAACAGGACAATGAATGAGCAAAGGATCAATTTAAAGTTTTGTTTTAAGCTTGGCAAGACACCGAAAGAAACACATGCAATGCTGGTACATGTTTATGGAGATCAAGCACTGTCCATGAAGTATGTGTACAAGTGGTTCAATCCCTGTACCAGACAACCGGCATCCGCCATCAGTGATGAAAACATTGAGAAAGTGAGGACACACAATCATCAATGAACTGTGTGCATGAACTGCAGATGAAACGTGAAACTGTGCAACGAATCCTTACTCAGGAGTTAGGGAAGAGCAAAATAATGTTGTTGTCTTGTGTCACATCATTTGACTGATGATCAGAACCCAGACACGTTTAGAGGCTTCACAGGATTTTATCAAAATGGTGGATGCAATATCCGATTTCTTGAACCGTATTGTCACTGAGGATGAAACCTGGTGTCTCCAGTATGGCACTGAAATGAAACGGCAAAGCATCGAATGGAATTCTCTGACATCACCTTGTCGGAAAAAGGTCAAAGCCGAAACACCAAGCATCAAAATGATGCTCATCACCTTTTTTGATAGTCAAGGCATTATCCACAAGGTATTTCTAACTGAGGGAAAGATGTTGAATGTTGCACGGTATGTTGAAAATTTGACCCTTTTCATGCAATGTCTATGGAGGGTACAAACCCAGTACACACAACAAGGTTCCTGGTTTTTTGTTCATGAAACTGCTCACCCACACACAGCCAATATCATCAAACAGTTCCCGACAAAAAAGGGAGTGGTGCAACTTGAACATCCACCATACTCGCCAGATCTAAATCCTCCCGACTTCTTCCTATTCCCTCGACTAAAACTCGCTTTGAAAGGAAAGAAATTTGACGATATTCCTGACATCCAACGAAACGTGATGCAGCTTTTGAACACCATCCCAAAAGACGACTTCGTGCAAAGTTTCCAGGACACGTATCGCAGAGCTCAGCAGTGCATAGTAAGGAGAGGTGACTCTTTCGAAGGACAGTAAGGTAACTGTAGTTTATAGTTCATCTACATTAATGTTACAGGTCTATTCCACCAAACTTTATTGTCAGAGGTTGTATACCACTGGAACTCCTAAACCCACAAAATTGACCACCACAGCCAAGGACGTTTAAAATTAATTTACAGATTATTTTGTTTCACCAGAAGGGGAACTAGAACAGCAGCACATATGCCTTTCAATTTTAGTAGATTCTTTAAATGTATCATAAACATAAATGAATTACATCTGTAATAAAATTAATAAATATCAGAACTGTTTGCAAACATCAATGAGTAATTAAAAGGTCATCTCTTGGAGGTATAGCTTGCTGCATTTTTGTCTACTGTTTCTGTATATCTGATTTTACTACAGACAAGAGACGCTCAAAACTAGCTGGTGACATTCTCAAAATGTTTTTAATCTGATCCATTTCATTACCCAAACATTTATTTTTTTCTTAATTTTGTTCTTTGCAATGATTTTTCTTCAATAATAATAATAGTAGTAATAATAATAATAAAACCCGTGGAGGCCCGGGAAAAGAATAGGCCTCCGGTATATTCTGCCAGTCGTAGAAGGCGACGAAAAGAATAAACCACTAATAGGGCTAACCCCCCTTTTGGTGTGATTAGTTGGTTCAGGACAGAACTAATGAAGCCTTGGACAAGCGCTGTCATGCTCAGGGACAACCTTTGAACCCTATGCCCGTCCACAATGGCAACGACACTGCTAGCCACACGGAAAATGATTTAAATCCAAATAGAGGTGTTTTGCAGGATATGCTTCCTGTAACCACTCTAGAAGGAAAACAAAGACAGAGGATGAGATGATCAGATGAAGTTAACTTACACCTCATGTTCTGTTATTACCAAGCAACAAACTTAGGAACCAACACAACTGGATACAGATCACAAGTATACACAACATTTATTACCAGATACCCAGAATTAAAATTTTCAACAGAACAACGACTAGCTGATCAGATCCATGTAATAAAAAAAAAATAACAGGATACCCCAGTCAGAATTAGAAAACATCAAACAACAAGTACAACAATACTGGAACAAAATAATGTGCAATCAGAAGAAGAAGAAGAAGAAAATACAGTAATGGACTCAAACATCCCAGAGCAAACAAACAAAGAACAATATGCATCAATTAAACAATCAGAGGAAAACGAAATCTTAAGACAGCCACCAGAAGAAGCACAAATAGAACACGAATTGACACACATGTTAGATATAGAAGAAAAATTTCAGCTGACATATATAGAATACAAAGACACAAATACAGACATTAGACCATTCTTGCATAGACCACCAAATAACCCACAAGTCGAAACAACAATAACAACTATCAACACAATCATACACAACAAAATAAATGAAAATACAACTATGGAAGAGTTACAACTACTGATTTATATAGGAGCACTCACTACACTAAATATACACACTAGGCAGAGATCAGAACCAAACAACACACAGAAGAAATCCACAAAACCAGCATGGCAACACAGGCTACAGATCAGAATAGAAAAACTGAGAAGAGACATTGGGCAGCTAACACAATTTATAAGAAATGAAATATCAGACAAAAAACGAAAAAGGTTAGGTAAAATCTCACAACAAGAAGCAATAGAGCAATTAGATGAAAAGAAGCAGAAATTACAAGCATTGGCCAAATGACTTAGAAGATACAAAAAAAAGTGATAATAGAAGGAAACAAAACCAAACATTCAACACAAACCAAAAGGAATTTTACCAGACAATAGATAACACACACATTAAAATAGACAATCCACCAAACATAACAGATATGGAACACTTCTGGAGCAACATATGGTCAAACCCAGTACAACAACACATTTTGCCAGTGATGAGCTTGCCAGTAGTGATGAGAACAGCAGAACTGAAGGCAAGCTGCAACATGATGACGTGTCAAGTGTAGTACTCAACCAGGATATCTGGATCATATGGTCCTTTCTTGTGCAACCTGCTCATGAAGTATGACTGGGCACAGTGGCCCTTGTGAAATCATATTGCAGTGCTCTGATGGCATCAGTGTGATGTCGTAATGTAGAGATAGCCACGTATCGGTCTCCACATTGGGCTTTAATGTGTCGGCAACCTTGTCCAACTCGCCTTGTGTACTGACCTGTCTCCCTGCACTGTGTCCATAACCAGGGATGACACACAGAAAGACATTGACAACACGACTGGAAGTCTCTCCTTTTTGGTGGCCTTGAAACTTGCATTGCATTACGATGTCGCATTGCATGTGGTTAGTTGAATACAACATCCACAAATGACAACTGGCATTTGTGTATCTCACTAGAAAACAATGGGACATGGGTACTCACTTCCTTCTGAGGGATCACCCAACACTGTAATGCATGACATGGTCATTAGATGCTGACTGATTTTAATTGTTGCATACACTGAAAGCAAAGATCTCAAGCCATGCAATAAGGCAACACGTACTACCTGTATAAACAGAGATTTAACATACCAGACACTGAGTCATCTGTTCCCCTAATTCTTTTGAACAGTGTATCATGATGCCACACAAGTTCAAGAGATATGACTTCATAAACACTGAGATACATGAAAAACTGCCACATTGTGCCTGATGACTAAATTTATTAATTATTTGCTACTACCTATACTGCCAACATATTTCAAATATGGCACTGAATGTACCTACACACAAATTTATTGTTGTATGACACACAGTTCAAGAAATATGTCATAAACAATGAGATGCATGAAAAAATGCCTCATCATGTATGAAGTTTTAATACATTTATTCTTTACTACTAAGACACTCCTAAAGTTGAGTCAACTTAAAGAAAGCCCTGACACCTGGAGTCACTTTTGACAGCTTTCAACTGCAAAGCAAAAGGCGAAAACAATAGGTGTCTGTAGAGCTATGAAGAGATGTTGCCACAGAGAAGAGTAACAAAATCATATTGCAGACACAAGAAGCAGCTGTAACCAGTGCACAGAAACTGTCTAGGATCTTCTCAGACTGAATCTACTGCACGAGTGCATACATTGCCAGAAAAAAAAAATAGTACACCCTTTTATAGGTTTCCAATTCACTCAAAATTTATTGTTGCAATAGTGCATATTGAGTACATGAAATATTTACGTTTACAGATCAGTTGCACAAGGGGTTCTGAGGTACCAGGTATCGAGCCATGCTGAAACTTTCAAATTAGTACACAGTATAGCCACCACAGGTGGCAATGCAGGCGCTGACTCTGGCATCCAGTCAATCATACACGTGTCGAATACTCTGTCATGGGATATTTTATGCCATGCCTACTCAATCTGTTCACATAGTTCTGTAAGAGTTGTTGCTTAATGACTCACATGAGTCACTTCTCGTCCCACTCCATGTTCGACTGGAGACAAGTTCGAAGATTGTGTTGGTCAAGGAAGTTGCTCCACGTCTTATACAGCATGCTAGTTTCACGGGCAGTGTGTGGTGTAGCATTACCCTGTTTGAACAACACATCACATTCCTATTCAAAGAACAGCAAAAGAATATGTCTGACAACAATCTGCACGTGCCAAGTGCTGGTTCGCATCCCCTCCATAAACACCAAGAGTGAACAAGAGTTGTAGCTTTTCACGCCCCCCCCCCCCCCCCCCCCCCCCGATCATAAGACCCAAAGGCCTGGGGGTGGGGACAGTGTGTCTTGGATGAATGTACTCGGAGACGTGGATACCAGGTCTATATCATGCGTGCAAACAACGTTGTTGAAAATCATGATGTGTCATTCCCCCTTCCAAGTGATCTTCTGATCGCACAAGTCGAGCTGTGCATATAAATGTTTTAGAGTGAGTGGAAGACGGGCTACAGGTGTGTGTGCTCATAATCCCATTGCTAATAACTGGTTTGTAACAGTTCATGTTGACATGTCTTGGCTCTCAAGCCCTCTTATCAGTGCTGTGGTAGCTTTACGATCTGCCACTGCTGCCCTTACAATACAATCAGCCCCATGTGAATCTGTGTTGTGCGGATATCCAGAACCTTGTCTACAGGTTTGGTGATGTTCCCGTGACCACTGATATCAGCATTGTTGCACAACTGAAAGCATGTCTATTCTTTGAAAAGACCATCTCACTACTCAGAAAGCCACAATTTGACCCCTTTCAGACTAAGTTGGCTGTAGGAAGCATGAGTGCATTTGTGTGGCATGGGTGCCTGTTTGGTTCACACATTTGCACCACACTGGGCCTTCTGGCTGTAAACATTCCCTATTAAAGGTTAGGAACAGGTGAGACACTGGTAGCTATTCCACTAATGCTATCTGTTGGCAGACAATGTTGAAACCATTATCACTGTCTTCTATCCTCCACATGCCATATGCCTTACCAAACCAAAATTGATGTATTTCCAAGTGCACTAATTTTTGTTCTGACAGCATATGAAGTTTCATTTCTAATACAAAATAGGCAAAATGAATACCCAGGCAATGTCAGGTTTGTCAGCTAGTTCATTTATAAAGCACTGAAACATGATTAAGACTTCAAAATTAAAATTTAACTAACATAAAAACACTAGTCGAGATAAGTTCTCAATTAAAGGAAAGGATAGATAGACTGTACACTGATGAAAAAATAATATACAAGATTTTGATGAAGGTTTATTTTAGTGGCAAATAAGATGGACAATGACATTGAGCATTCACATACAGTTAGCTGAGTATAGGAAACAATAAAAGACGCACAAACAATAGACAAGGAAAGTACTTTAAAATATAGTACAGCTAAGAATGTAGAAATTATTATAGTGATACCAAATAAAAGGGAACCTCAATTAGAGGAACTAGATAATGAACATTTAATAGATAAACCACTTTTTCTATTAACGCCAATAAGTTGCAATCATCAGTTACTATTGACAAATTGTTAACTTCTACTGTTTCACAGAACTTACTGTAATTAATTATTAAGAGAGTGTCCCTCCTCTCACCATTGAGATTTTTATGGTCACGTGTGTGTGTGTGTGTGTGTGTGTGTGTGTGTGTGTGTGTGTGTGTGTGTGTGTGAGAGAGAGAGAGAGAGAGAGAGAGAGAGAGAGAGGGGGGGGGGGTTCTCAGTGTCTTTACACTTACTTAAAAAAAGTGGATAAAATGACTAAAATTGTTGTCACACAGTGATGAGGAAACCTGCAAAATGACACTTTTTTCACACTACCACCTCACTCATTGCCCATACAATCACCAGATCACACGTCTTAAGACAATGGAGAAAGAGTGAAAGATGCTACACCAGGGATGAAAACATAAAACCCTGTTAAAACATTAAGAATACCTCACTAAAATTTTAGGAAACAAGTAGGACAAATCACAAAACCTTAAAAATCTCACCACATTCCCTCGAACATTACTTAAAATAGAGGGCAGATCTGTCAGCAAATCTGTTGCTGCCCCCTGGTCTGAAAACAAAACAGAGTCCAATAAAATGTGATGCACAGTGGTCTGTACAGCACAAGCACCACTCACCGGAGGGTCCTCTCACCAGAGCAAGAAGCCATGCGTCATACGGCTGTGGCCTATGAGAAAATGAGTACAGAGAACCTCGTCCCTTCTGCACGGCTAGGAGGAGGTACACCATGGCCGCAGTGTGGGATTTACTAAATGGAGCTTATGGTCTGTCACTTCCAGCCACTCATATAGCCATAGATGCATGACCATACCATGACAGTGAGACGATAGCATTCAGGAGAAGGGCACACTGAACTGACTGAGGATCACGACACGTCTCCTTGGCTGCTACACCCCCATTTTTGTTTCCCACAATACCCATGTGTCCTGGCACCCAGCAGAAGGACCCCTTCATCCCCAGCCTTTGTAAGTGGAGAACGGTGTCCTGGAAATTCTGAACTATTTTTTCAGCTCGATACATACATAGAAGAGCCTCGAGGGCACTTAAGGAGTCACACCAAATGAGAAATTTAGCAGGCATGGCACATCTCATCTGTTCTGGAGCCCTCAAGATCACAAATGATTCAGCATCAAATATAGTGAACTCTGGAGGCAACTGAATCTTGAGGACATGATCCAGGAAAAGAACAGATCGGCCGACTGAATCCCCTTATTTAGACCAATCCATGAATACAGCTACATAGTTGTGGTGTTAATTTAAAATGTCAGTAAATGTTGTATTAGAAGCAAGAGTGCAATCAAATCTAAAATTAGTCGGGGCCTCTGCAATAACTAGAGTGGTAGTGGTTAAAACCCTGGATTTGAGCCTGTACGTGCTCCACAAGAAGAGACTTCGGCACACACTTCAGCCAGATCACAAATGGCGTCTTTATCTACAGGTGATTGGTAAAGAGGTGTTTCACAGCTGGATGAGCAGTGGCGTGGTATGCTGGTGAACTGGGAGTAATGAGGGATATACACGCCTGATGCACCATGAGGAGTTTCCATTGGATAGTAAGTGGCAGTCCACCAGCCTAGAAACAGAGAATAGGTACAAGACTCGTCCTACAAGTGCCTGTCTCCATCTCGATTCCCTCACGGGCTACAGCATCAATGATCTTCAAGAAAGATGGTTTCGCTGACCTGTACGCTGTGCACTCATAGTCCAGCCGTGAGGGCACGAAAGCCCTATAGAACTGTCTGCTCCCCAGGACCTGTGGCTAATATACTTCAAAATGTTCAGTGCCTTCTGGGCTGTTGCCTTCAGGTCTTTAAAAGGGAGAACGGTGTTCCACAACTGCAATTCAGGCAAATTAAAAATAGAACAAGAATGATTAAAGTGTACACATACACTTCCCTGCAGAAAATATAAAATCAGTCTTTGCACTTCACTCATCCAGCCTCTTTACTGTAAGCTGCAACTGACGAGTTGCTGTTGCAACACTGGAGGACAAAACTGGAAAAATTGCCCACAAATAAGGAGCACTGTAAAGGACTACTTACCATGGATGTGATACAGTTTATGGCTATGGCAAAGAAGGTAAAACTTAAAACATTGCCCTGAGGAACATCATTCTCCTGCTCAAGCAGCCCACAACAAACTCAGGACCTAAAAAACTGCTTAGACAGAAAGGATTGTATAAAGATGTGGATGTGGCCAAAAACGCCCCCTGCTGGAGTAGTTCTAGAATACTGTGTCTCCAAGTAGTGTTGTATACCTTACTGATGCCAAAGAAAATACTGAGACAGTGAAGCTTACATTGAAGAGCCTGCTGAACGGCCACCTCTAGTAGGGTCAGGCTGTTGACAGTGGATCGAAACTCCACAATCAACACTGATAGAGGCTAAGAAGTTGGCTGGTCTCTAATAACCAGGCCAGATGACAGTTAATCATTTGCTCCAGGGTATTTCCTACACAGCTCATTGAGGCGGCACTCCCGTAACTGGTGAGACATGTGCACTCCTTTCCTAGTTTGAGAAGAGGCATCAAAATTGCGGCTCGCCATGAGCTGGGAAACTAACCTGCCTGTCTTATCAAAGTAAAACATTTGGGAAGGATTTCCTTTGGCTGTTGACAAATGTCAAAGCATGCAGTATTGGATTTGGCCATGAATGGCTGCAGTATCACGAGTCTCTGACAGTGCCAATTCCAGCTCCCACATGAAGAAAGGAGAGTTGTAGGATTCAGAACTGGTGGATCTGAAGTCCAACTTGCCCCTTTCTACAGTTGCACGGAAGAAGCAAAATGCCAGATCCTCACTGGCACTGACAGCTGCCATCGTATAAGCAATGTCTCCAGGTGTTGTTTGGAAACATCCCTGTTTCAGCACTGCTGCTATTGATAAATGACTATATTTACTATAAATCTTCCTGATGGTTTCCGATACTTTTGTAGAACAAATGGAATAATTGATAGAGTTCAGGGATGCTTGCCATGACCTTTTCTTACTCTCTTTAATTACATGTTGAGGCCTGGTTCTTGCAACTCTAAAGTCTGTGAGGTTGTCTGCTGTTTGGCAGTATTTAAACCATTGAAGAGCAGCACATCTGTCTCTCACTGATCAGCAGCACTCAATCGTCCACTGAGGTACAGATTGCCTCCTAAGCTAACCTGAGGACTTTGGGATGCATAAGTCAACAGCACCATGGATGACTCATGAGACGTGGTCCACTCATACCTGGACAATGTCATGGTGTTCAAACAATGTCCAGTTAGCCCTGCTGACCATCAATTTTGGTGGCTTCTGTTCACTTAGGGCTCTATCCAGTAGGTAGACCCACAACCCACATTGGGAAATGGTCACCAGAATGAACATCAACAATTGCTTCCCACTGAGTAGAATCTGCAAGGGCTGGAGAGTAGAAAGAGAGGTTCATGGCAGAGAATGATCCAATAGCAGGTGAGAAATGGGTGGGACCACCTGTGTTGTGGATGCACGCATCCTGAGACATCATGATGTTCTCCAAGATTCGACTCCTAGGGCAGGTATAGTTTGAGACCCATAATACATTATGGGCACTGAAATTGCCCAGTAGGAGAAATGAATGGGGGAGGTGTTCTATAAGGTCCGTGAGAGCTGCAGTGTCTACAGCATCCTGCAGAGGTAAGTACAGTGAGCAGATAGTACATGAGCATCAGGTGCTTAAAATGTGTTTCCCGCAAACACAAGCACAGGGTGCACTCCTGTGGTAGGAGTTTCAGTCCCTCTACATGAGTCCTGAACCCATTAATGTTCCATTGTAGTACATTAGCCATGTATCACAAGGGTTGCACTTTCACTCTGTCATTCCACTGGGGTGGGGAGCCCATAGTGTGTGGAGGCTCAGATTTGGGTTGAGATGTGTGCCCTAGACAGAAACAAGATCAACTGGCTCTGAAGACGAATATTGAGAGATGTCAGAGTGAGCGACATCGACATTCGTCAGGCTGGTTACTTCTTATCTCGATCGGCTGCTGGTTCTTGACTTTGGACCTCAATTTTTTTTTAACCCCCCCCCCCCCCCCCCCAGGCAAGGGGGGTAGTGGCTGTGCTGGACAGTGTACCAGACTGAACATTTGGAGGAACATAGAGCTCCAGATCAGCAGCCACCCCGGCATTTTCTGATGTTCTGGGAGGAGGTATGGGCTTTGAAGTACCTGCAGCAGCACAAGTGCATTGAAAACCACAAGCAATAGTGCTGACACTAGCAACCTCTATTTGGGTAGTAGCATCATTCTTCTGAACTGACTGTTTATGAATAGAAGCGAAGGAGGTAGCAAATGTGGGTGCTACATGGCATAACAGAATTTTCTGCCACATCATAGCGGACGCATGCCAACAGCCTCGTCGCAGTGGCAACACTGGTTCCAGTCATATCGTGCCTGGCTTGGCTAGCAGTTGGATCAGTGGCTGTCCATATCTGCCAAGCACTGTTGGCAAGCGGGGTGCTCTCAGCCCCTATGAGACCAATTGAGGAGCTGCTTGACTGAGAAATTGCAGTTCTGATCAGAAAAATTGACAACGGCCAGGAGTCTGGTGTGTTGACCACATGCCCCTCCATATCCTTACCCAATGACGTGGTCAGTTTGTACAGGTGGGTCTTCAGAGGCCTGTTCGGATTGAGGAAGTTCATTAATCTCCATTGTCTTCCTTTCTTCAATCAATACACTGCAATCCCTACTCCAGACAGGGTGATTCCCAGGGGAATTTACACACTTTGGAGGAGACGAACAGCCGACTCCATAGTGGGCGGCCTGACCACTTTTGCCACAGGTAGCTCCCCACTTGCAACCAAGAATAGGGTGGCAAAAGCATTGGCATTTAAAATGGCACACTGGATTGAGGACATAAGGCTTTAACCTTAGGTGAAGAAAACCTGCCTTGATGTGCTCTGGGAGTTTCACATTATTGAAAAAATCAGTACCAACAACTTTTATTTCACTAGATCACCATCCGTTCTTTTCATTATGTTTTGCACATCAACAATGTCTTCCTGGATCCCCTCAGATTTCAGTTCTTCTCTGCGAATGTCAACCAGAGCCCAGAAAGTCATGACACCATTGTTTTAGTTCAAGGTGTTGTGCAGTTCAGTTTCTATTGCATACTTCCCAAAGGAATGAGCTTTATGCAGGTTCTTTACTCATTGGGAACTAGACATTTCTACCAACAGCATCCTATTGGGCAATTGCTTGACATTTTAAATGTCCAGTAATCCCCTCCTAACCCTTTTGAAATAAATGGGGAAGCTTCTTCAAAGTTGCCTTCTTTCCTCTCAACTATTATAAACACATTCTGCTTACCAGCATGCATTCTGTTACTATTTCCACAAGTTCTTTGAAATATCTCTGAGTCAGGAGGACTGGCCACATGAGCCCTATTGTTTGACTGGATGTTGGTACCTACCAGTGGCCCACCCCCTCTGCTGGGAGGAGAAGAGCAGAATTTCGATGACACTTATCTCAGTCCCAAGAGCAGCTAGGGAAATAGAGGTCCATCTCGGCAGAGCGCCATATGCCTAGGTAAGCCTTCCACAACTGAGGTGTGACCAGTTTCCCACAGGTTGCCCACTAACAGTTACTCCACCTCAACAGCCAGGCATCTCGTCAGCACGCAGCACACCTTAAGATAGAGGTGTTTTTGAGCAGTCAAGCCAAGATCCCCATTCCCTGTAGCACACAACTTTCCATCACTGCGCCATACAGTGGTCACTGAAGCATGACCAGGGCTTACGGTGAAAGAGGACAGACAGATTTTACCAGTCCTCAGCTCACAAAACCTGGCATCACCAAGCTCGTACCCAGTGAACGAATGCTAAACCCATGAGGGCTTTATGTCATCAGTTAATTCTGAGACACTTGCTAGCTATTGTTACTACTAAGACTTTTACCAAATGCTGGATGTACAGAGATTTTACAACCATTAGCTACTACTAATAATATACTGTCTGCAAGTATTACCGACAGTTTATCATTGTCAGTTGTTCTAATAATTTACTGGTTAAATTAATTTAGTTATGCTCTTTTACTGCTAAGAGATTACTAATGAAAATTACCTGATACTATGAATGATGTGTTACTGATACTCCGGGAGTATTTGAGGTTGGTGACTCATTACTTAATTATAGAAGCCTGAATGTTACTAACCAGGATAAAGATGTTAATACTTACACAACTTTGAATACATTATATGCAAGGTAAGCAAACATGATTTATATTTTGGGTGCAAGAAATGTGTGCTCCACATGATGAAGTAATATTACTTTAAGATTATGTTTAGCATCGCAATGAAAATGCAGATGAGTGTTAGTATATTTATTACAGGTGCATAAACATTTTGTATCAAGTGACACCAGGAGAAATTTGAGATTTTAAAAAAACCAAGAGAGTTGTGGACCAACAGGGGCCATTGCCTCACTGCTGAGGAGAATGGCATGCATTCCCACTAACGTCATGCATTTGTGTAGTACACACACAGTGATGCAAATTATTGCAGTATATGACACACCGATATCGACAGCAGATATTAATGAATATGAAAAAAATACTTACAAAAATATTACAGATTATGCAATTAATTAACTATTAATGCCTGTAAATTATAAATTAATAACTAAGAAAACCCTACCAAGCAACTAATGTGCTGCTTTTAAAAATCTAGGATACTTAAGTATTTCTAAGATCTTCATACTCTGGTTGGACATCTGGGGAGAAAAAAAAATGGCATGGCAACTATTTAAGAAAATATTTTTAGAGGGTTACAAATAATAATAAGTTTTATTTATCTTTGGGGGATTGATACGGAACAGGAAAAGCTAATTAAATAATCATGGTGAGAAGTGGAAGTATTTTTATGTGTACATGAAATGATACATTTGAATGAAACTTATTGTGTGGTGATCTGATGATGTTTTGTGCCATGGCTAGGGGGCAGCACCTAATAGGGTATATTGTGATAGATTAAATAATGTGACGATTCATGATAAATCGTAGCATTAACTGATGTGTGGTCCAAGGACCAATTTTCTTTTACCCTTTAACGGGTGAGCTCCTATGTGATGACTATTAATGCAGGAGTGGGGACTCATGGAGAGTATATCAGTCTTAGGACCTTAGGATCATTTGTTCTCTGGGCAAGGAAGAACCCTTTCTTTCCTTGGTACAGGGAAATACCAGTCTATTGGCAACTACCTAATAACAACCCACTTAATTGGAGTTTTAGTTTTCTGTCAGCAATTTTACAAATGTAATAATGGACAAAAAAACTACAGTTTTTTTCCCTGTATCACAATATCATGAGAACTAATTTCACTGTCCACAATTACTACGACCACTTCATTTGACTGAGATGCATTGAGCTGTCTTTCATACTCGCCTGTAGGTCTCTTATCAGCTCAAATTAATATTTTGTAATTATCTGTGACCATTTTTATTTGATTTTTAAACATTCATACCAATTCATTATTTTTATCTGGGAAACATTATAGATCCAGAATTATATCTCAATGCAATATAGTAATAATGTTCAAAGAGCATTGACCAGCTTCATCATCTCCGTTTCCTACAAAGTAAACCTGTAAAAACTTCAGCATTTTTCATTTGGAAATGGTAAAAATGACTCAATTTTATGATACACTTGTCCTTGGATTCTATACAAGAGTAAATCCTTACTCCTCAGTTATTGCTGTTGCTCCAAATGATGTCATTTGGAAGAATGCATTATAACATTTTCTTTTTTTTCCCCCAAAAAGTCCTTCAATATCACTGTTTCACCTATCATATGTTCAAAGAATTCAGGTGGAAGTAATTTTATTGGTGCCAATGTAATTTTACCATTCAAGCAGCATATACTTGGTGTTTCTCCTTCAAATTTTTTCACCTTACATTATTCACATAGTTTATCCATTCTCCCAATTGCTATACTTGGACGTTCATTGCATTTTATAGTTGGATTGTAATGAAATACCTCATTTTTAAGACAGTGACATCCTTGCCTCCTTGTGCATCCAGCATTTGAAGATGTCTTCAATGATTGTACCACACCCTGTTTTCCTAACTGAAGATTATTTATTACTTCTGTATTCTCTTCATTATTTTTGTTGCTATCCTATCTTTTTCCTGTTTTTCTGTAGGACTGCTTTCTTCTCCAATCTGTCTCCCTAATATTTTCATATTGCTCTTCTGTTAGATTTTTTTTTCCGTTGAGAATTTTGTTGTAACACTGCTAGACACGCTTCTCTTTCTTGATTGGTTTTATTGTTCCGCACCATCTTTTGTGTTTTCGACAC
The DNA here is from genome assembly GCF_023864275.1 of Schistocerca cancellata. Lineage (NCBI taxonomy): Eukaryota > Metazoa > Arthropoda > Insecta > Orthoptera > Acrididae > Schistocerca > Schistocerca cancellata. The sequence goes on from NC_064628.1 coordinate 676,113,527, forward strand.
TATACGGGACTGCAAAAAGTTGCTTTTATGTTTGGGGATTTTTCTCCTATGTATTTTCATGTTCTTTATTATTACACATAAATATTAATTACTCCTCCTTTAAATGTTGAATTGGAACTAAATCACAGATTTTGTGAGCAGTTTTTCCTTTGTTATTTTTTTCCTCCAATTATTATAATACTGAGACACGCTAGGCAGAGATTACATCACACCATTTGTGTTGGCAGCGCCAAGTCCTAATTACATGAGCATTACAATTTTTGCTACCCACAACCACCAACTTCCACCCACAATGACCAAAACACCATAGTGCACATTGTGAGACTTAAGGGCAGGTTCTCATTCAAAATGTTGGAAAATTCAATTTTTATAGCACTTTTTGAAATGTGTAAGTGTCTAGAATGTTGAGGAGAAAAATTGTTTTAATCCATACATTACAAAGTTTCTGCAGCCCATTGTTCGAAGCAGTGTCATGGCAGCTGTGTGACACTCTCAGTTGGAGATGCCCCGCTCAGGTGGACAACTCGTCAACACAGTTCACAAAATTATTTTTATTGTGTTATGCATGCCAACATATTCGCCAAAACGGCTGACAAACAATGTGTGCAGACTGCCAAACACATCATATCCAGTTCAGATTTTCTCGCCAAGAACAACGAGGAAACTGTTATACAGGAACAACACCAGTTAGAGGAAGGTTTGATATACAGTCCTGGAATTGCAGGCTAAATGTAAGTAATGGCAAAACTTTTATTCAGTCTAATTTTGGTCAAATTTTTTTAAGACATAATTTTTGGTAAACCATATTCGATTAGCTATTTTGAATTTTGGAAATCTAACTTCTGATTTGTGTTCAATGACATCAAGGGTATATAACAACATGTACAAAGGGGGTTTAAAAAGTTTTGCACAGTCGTCTCTAAATTTATTTATTTTTTTATTTTTTGCAGAAGGAAAATGAAATTTTTGTGAACATACATTTAGCTATAAGTTGGTATATAAAAGTATTTTCTTTTATTTACAGGTGAACCATAATGGACTGTGAAGTAGACGTCAAGTTGCGACAACTATCAGTGACGGATTTCCTCTTCAAGACCAGCTATGACTCTGCCACATCGATTCGCAGGAAGTGTTCCCTGTTTATGGGGAGGACACAGTGGATCGCAGCAGTATCCAGCAGTGGTTGCAGAGGTTTAAAGACAGTCATTTCTCTCTGCTCGACAATCCATGATGCGGTAGACCATCAGCGGTAGTGAGTGATGTGAAAAAGGAGACCAATGATCAAATCATCCAACATGACAGATGTTTGAAGACAGAACAGCTTGCTCAAATGACTCATTTGTCATTGGGTAGTGTGGTATCACTGGCACAGTCACTAGGGTACAGAAAAATCTGTGCATGTTGGGTGCCTAGATTATTGACAAGAGAAATGAAAATGATGAGAAAGAATATGTGCGAGGGTCTCATGAAGACCTTTACTGAAGACTGGAAACTGTGTTTTGATGGCGTCATTATCCAGGATGAAACATGGTTGTTTTTGTCCGAACCTGAGAGCAAAACCCAATCCATAGTGTGGCAACACTCAGGTTCCCCTCAGAAGAAGAAACCAAGACTTTCATGAACGGCACACTGAAAGGTGATGGCCTCCTTCTTCTGGGATCAGTGTGGTGTCATTTTCACTGACTTTTTGGAACCTGCCTCCACAATTAACTGGGATCGCTCCTGTTTGTCATTGGACAATCTGCGACATGCCATCAAAACCCACAGATCACAGCTTCAGGGTCAGTTCATCAGACCACACCATGACAAAGCCAAACCTCAACAGTCCTTATGACGCAGGAGGAAATCAGGACAATGGGTTGGAAAATTGTTCCTCATGCTCCCTACAGTCCGGACTTTGCTCCATCTGATTTTTACCTCTTTGGTCGTCTGAAGGCCCACCTGCGCAGTAAAACATTTGATAGTGAGAAAGACCTTATTTCCTGTGTCAAGCGGTGGTGAAAAAGTCAATCCCCAGAATTTTACCAAAGTGCATTTACATAATGGAAAAAACTTGGGCCAGATGTGTCACAGCTGATGGAGGCTACATTGAATAGGCTCAACATATAGTTAAATGTTCCAAGTATGTTCACTTAAAATTTCATTCTCCTCCTGCAAAAAATAAAAAATTTAGAGATGACTGTGCAAAACTTTTTGAATGCCCTTTGTAGTTTTCATGCAAATTGAACTGATAATATATATAGAAGTTTTCCCTAAACTTTAAATAGGTCTTTTTCAAGAAATGATGTTTGAAAACTGCTTGCAGCATAAAATAAAATGGTTAATGCTATTAACTTCTACCTTTGACCCCCAAAAAGTAAACATTTTTCTTGGGAGCTTATAACTATAACAGTTGAAATTTGTTACTATTAATGTTTTGTGTTAAGCCACAAAGAGTGGAGGAAAAAAAACTGAAATCAAAGTTTGAGTTAGCAGCATATCATTAAATTTTTGGTTATTGCATTTTGGTTAGCTATACTCTCCCACAAATTTAATGTAGTATCAACTTGTGTTACCCATTTTTGATTTAAGACTACTCCTGAGAGGCTACACTGCATGCAGTCTGCATACTTCAAAACTCTTAGGCCCCCGATGAAACCATAAATATGAGCACCCCCTTTTTTTTTAAATCTAGAGTAAAATTGAAAATATGATCAATCATAATCCCCAAACAGATTATTTGTATGTCTTTTCATTGTCTCAAAAATTTCCAAATTTTGCTTATTTTTTGATCATTTGAATGAAAACGTGGCCTTAAGGCTACTCCCACGCATAAACTCCACTGGTCTGCAATGAACAGTTTTTGCTACAATGTGAAATATACAGACACAACTGTTCTGCATATTGGTGTGTACGTGATAGTTGAAGCAACTGCATTGACATTGTTCAAGTTTTTGTGCACAGTTTTACCTTTGTTATTTTTTTCCTGTGATTATTAAAAATAATACTGAGACACACTAGGCAGAGATTACATCACCCAATTCGTGTTGGCAGCATTAAGTCTTAATTACATTATGAGTAAATTATTAAATTTTTGCCTCCCACAACCATCCACTGCAACCAAAACACCATAGTGCACAATGCAAGACTTTATTAAGGCTACTCCCATGCATAAATGCCATCGGTCTGCAATGAATAGTTTTGGCTACAAAGTGAAATCACAGATACATGTGACATTTTTATGTATTGATTATCACGGTCTTCGTACAATTGTTTAAATGTTTGAGGAAACAAAACATCCTCTAAGTTTGCCACTATGAGAAATGCTATAACTAATGATTTCAATTCCCTAACAAGTTTGAATTATGATTATTACCTAAATTAACGATTGCCAAACCAAGGCAATCTGATGATCTTATGGAACATTAGATAGCTTATTATTATAATGGATTCTGTGGATTTAATTAACTATATGAAAAAATTCTGTGTAGATTTTACGTTATTTTATACTGAGTAATGGTATTATTAACTGCTATGGGTTTGCACAAAGGAATTTTATACTGTTTTGAATTTACTAACACTATGGTTTGGTTTATAAATTTTTTGTAATGGGAGGTTAGCTTAAATTACTATAGACAATAAAAAGACTTGCTTACCCTAACTCACTGAAAGGACTTAAGATTAAGCTAAAGGTACTCTTTTTAGTACAGTTCACATGTGTGGATGAATTCAAACAATGTGCAAATAGTCTTACAGTTAAAAATATTTTATGTTTTGCCATAATCAAAGAATCTGAGAAGTGATCATACAAATGAGTACATAGAGAACCTAAGTAACTTTTGTATAAAGCACCATTCTAAAATAGCAATTAACAATTTTCTGAATAATCACATTTGAAAACATAATTTGAATAGATAAAAAAAAATCTACTCACAAAGTGGTGGTATGAGAACAGACAAATAAAAAGACACAGAAATGTGCAAGCTTTTGGAGCCAGGGGTTTTTTCTTCTAGCAGAAGGGTTGAAGGAAAACAAAGATGAATGGACTGGTGATGTTTATGAAATGGGGAGAGTTACAGAAAAGTCACACAGAACTTTGGACCTGTGGAAACTTACCAGACAGGATGAGAAGGAAAGACTGATTGGAAGAGATTGGAAAATCTAAGAATTGTCAGAGATTACTGCAAAAGTCTCATGCAAGAATCAATAGGAGCAGAAAGCTAAGTGTATTATACATGACAATGGTGAGGGAGAGATGGGGAATAAATAGACAGTCAGAAAATATGAGATACAGAAACATAAAAGGGAATGAGGAAAGGAATTGTGCTGATGTAAGCTGCCACCAGTGCACCGGTCGGCAGAGATGTAGCAAGAAGATCGATAGCAGGTGCTGGATCAAGTGCACCTATCAGGAGAGAGGCCAAAGATATACTCGCAAGCAACACACCACCAACACCCTCTCGACCACAAGTATTTAGATTGCCACCACGGACCAGGAGTCTCAGTCAGTCAGTCAGTCAGTTCCAGTCTCAGTCACTAGCACAGTCGCTCAGGCACTAGTTCAGTCACTGATGCACCAATTCACACTCCCATTTGGCATCTGTCATTCATCACATAGCAAGACTTGTACTTCACAAGCAGTGAGACTAACATGGACTACACAAGAGCTTGTATACCAACACATAGACTCTGTTAAGATAAGTAGCTTCCTGTTCTTGTACCTAAAGAACCCTGTCAATACATATGTGCAGTTGTGTTGTCGGAAGACTTTACCAGCCACCAAACGACATCCTCTCCATTGATTCCTAAGGTACAAGATTCAACAGTGGCGATGATGACACTACAGTGGCAATAAGGATACAACAGTGGCGATGGGGATAATTCACTGCAGATCAAAGATAATCAACATGGCCGAAGATGTTGCTTGTTTCTCTTGTGTTTTAGCTTGCAGAGGTGCTCATTTTTATTTGCTCAATTGTCGTGTTCCTGCATTTATTCCAGGAGGGAACCACAGAACTAAACAAATTTCTCTTTTCGGAGGCTTTGCTTGCTTTTTTGCTATAACGTATTGGTGCAAAGCACGGCTACCCCACCACCTCCATTCCCTGACCCCGCAGCTCAGCCGCAGATGGTCAATGTGATGGATCTAACACAAGTTTTTCAATTTCCGAACCAACAAATTGCAACATTACTGATGACGGAACAACAACTGCTGGCTGCACACGTTGTGTCAGCTGCACAACAGACCAACCAACCAGCCCAACAAGTGCCGCCAACCAGCATACCACTGATCCGGCAATTTAATGACATAGAAGAGGAATGGCTCGAAAAATTTAAGTGTAGGTGTGGCAACTTTTACAGTGATTTAATGATAAGGGATGCAATAAAATTAAATGTCCCAGATAGTAGACCACGGGAACAGATTCTAAAGTACTCTTATCCATCACTTCCCTAAGTATTGCAAATCTTAGAGCAATATTATTCCAGTGCCATAGTGGCCGACAAGTTTGACCTGGCCCCAACCTGTAGGCTCGAGTCACCCCCCATTCGTGACTACCCCAAGCAGCCACAACAACGAGTGCATACACAGCTGCATGGACAGCCACTTAGACATGTAAACAGGCCTGTGAATTTAGTGAAGTCTTGCCATAGATGTTTTGCGCATTATAAAGAACAGTACTGCCCATCATGTTGCACAACATGTTACACTTGTGGAAAAAAAGGCCACGTCCAAGCAGTTTGTTTGTAATGGCACAAAAACGGGAATTTTGCCCGTTCCCAGAAAAAACAGGCTCATTCACATGCAGTGAGTGCTGTGTTTTCAAAACCTACAACAAATTCTGATGAAAGTAAGATTAAGGTTGTGCCTCCTTCTTGCCTTGTGCTGTGCAATGATGTTCTAACAAACTATTTGTCTCATTACTAACTGCTGGCCATAGTGTGAACTTACAGTTAAACACAGGTACCTCAGTAACTTTGCTTAATCATGCCACATATGAACAGTTAGGCTCACCACACCTTTCTAAATGTAGCAAGCACCTAAACTGCTTAAAATGAACAGAAAATTCCAGTGCTTGGACAGTGTAGTTTGCCTGTCACTTACAATCTCACATTAGGACAGTGAATTTTACTGTGTTGAAATCAAGAGACAGTGAGGACATATTTGGTTTAGATGCCTTTAATTTATTTGAACTTAGCATCCAAGACAACACACTTTCAGTATTGGCTTTTGCACCAAAAAGACAGTGTTGCTACCTTGCTTAAAGAATTTTCTGAACTATTTTCAGAAGTAATGGCAAGAAAAGCGTTTGTGAAGAAGAAAAATTTGTTAACATCGAGTATAGATTTAAATGTCAGGAAGTCGTTTCTGAAAGTATTTGTATGGAGTGTAGCCATGTATGGAAGTGAAATGTGGACGATAAATAGTTTAGACAAGAAGAGAATAGAAGCTTTCGAAATGTGGTGCTACAGAAGAATGCTGAAGATTAGATGGGTACATCACATAACTAATGAGGAGGTATTGAATAAAATTGGGGAGAATAGAAGAATGTGGCACAACTTGACTAGAAGAAGGGATCGGTTGGTAGGACATGTTCTGAGACATCGAGGGATCACAAATTTAGTATTGGAGGGCAGTGTGGAGAGTAAAAATCGTAGAGGGAGACCAAGAGATGAATACACTAAGCAGATTCAGAAGGATGTAGGCTGCAGTAGGTATTGGGAGATGAAGGAGCTTGCACAGGATAGAGTAGCATGGAGAGCTGCATCAAACCAGTCTCACGACTGAAGACCACAACAACAACAACAACAACAATGGCAAAAGCTAAGAACTTTGTAGTGCACATTACATTGAAAGACAATGCACAGCCTAAGTTTTATCGGGCCCACCTGGTTTCAATTGCTTTACGAACAAAGTAGCCAGTGAATTGAAAGAATTGCAAGATAATGGTGCAATTGCTCACACTCAAGATAGTCAAGGGGCAAATCCTCTTGTTTTGTTGCCTAAGCCTTCTGGTCACATTCGCATTTGTAGTGACTTCAAGCCTACAGTCAACCCACAGACAGTAGTTGACACTTATCCATTACCTCATCCTGAGGAACTCATGGATAGGCTTGGTGCAGGACGTAACCTTCCTAATTTTTTTTGCATGTTGCCTACTTGCAGAATTCATTGGATGATGAACACCATAAAGTGTTTGTTGTAAATACCACTTAGGACTGTTCAAGTATTTGCATTTGCCCTTTGGCAGTGCTTCCATACCTGCCATTTTTCAACATTACTTGGAACAGCTGACTGCAAAAGTGCCATTTTCTTTCAAGCTACCTTGATGATATTGTCGTCTCAGGTCGTACACCAGAGTAACACAATGGCAATTTGCGTACTCTTTTTCAAGTGTTGTCAGAAGCAGGAGCCCAGTGTCATCTAATAAACTGTAACATTTTTTTCAAACTGAACTACAGTACTTATGTGATCTGATAAAGTCAGGGTGTGCACCCCCTCTAATCTCATTTGCTTGCAATCTGTGACCTGCCTGTTCCTCACAATGTCTCTGAACTGCAGACAGTACTAGGCAAGAAGACATACTACATTTGGTTCATACCAAATGCTACTCAGATTGCGGCTTCATTGCATCACCTGCGTCGCAAAAATGTGCTATTTGTGTGTGTAGTGACTTCAAGTCTACAGTCAACCCAGGACTCTCAATTACTGGAATCTTTTCCCTTGCACTACAGAAAAGCCAGTTGTTTTGCATGAACTCACTTCTTCCTACAGAATAGGTGCTGTGCTTCACACAGAATTGGTGCACAACACTGACCTATTGCTTTTGCTCCAAAGCTGTCAACTCACACTCAGTGCAATTATTATCAAATAGAAAAATAGGCTCTCGCTATTAGGCATGCTGTGACCAAATTCCATCACTACTTGTATGGTCGCAAGTTTTAATTAGTGGCAGATCACAAGCCTTTACAGTCTCTGTTTCATCAGTCTAAGCCTGTTCCTACGCGCACTGCTCAAAAATTGCAATGATGGGCTTTGTTGCTTTTGCAGTATCAGTATGAAATTGTGTGCAGACCTGCAGCAAAGCATGGCAAAGCAGACACCTTAACTTGCTTTCCTATTGGCCTAGACTATAATTTTGATGCATCTGCCGCATCTTGTTGCTAAATTCATACGCAGGACTCTGAATTGCTGGAATCTTTTCCCTTGCACTACAGAAAAATTGCACAAACCATGGAAGCATACCCACATCTTCAGATTTTGTTGCATTACATTCACACATCTTGGCCTCATTAATTGGACAGTATTCAGAACTCAGTTGTGCACTGATATTTTGCACGTATGCATAACATTTCAGTTCAACAGATTGTGATTCTAGTTCAAAATGACAGTGAACAATTGCGTGTGCTTATTCCCAAAGTATGGCAAAGGAATGTGTTGTGATTGCTCCACCAAGGACATTTGGGAATTGTTCGCACCAAACAGTTAGCGTGACAGCACTGTAATGGTCAGGGCATGGATGCCCACATTGAACAGATGACATCACAGTGTCACGCATGCGCGGCAAACCAATCCGCTCCGCCAAAGACATTCTCAGCTTAGTCTAAGACCCAATCACCATGGCAACAAGTGCACACTGGCTTTAAAGGAGCATTTTCCAACACTTGTTGGCTCATAGTTGTAGACTCTTTTAGCAAGTTCGCATTTGCGGTGCCCATGGCTTCTACCACATCACGTAGCACCATTCAAGCATTGTCCTCCATATTTTACATAGAAAGTATGCCAGAAGTACTTGTGTCGGACAATGGACCACAATTCACTTCATGTGATTTTGAACAGTTTTGTGAATGCAATGGCATTCATCATCTAACAAATGTTCCCTTTGACCCCGTCCAACGGAGAAGCAGAACACTTCCTACGCACTTTCAAACAATAGATGGCCAAGCTTCGCACAACCCACACACCGGAACAGGAACTGCAACTCTTTCTCACCTCATATCGCTCCCATCCATGAAATGGACTATCACTGGCGGAACCTCTGCATGGCCGCCACCATCGGACTCTGCTACACATGTAACACCCATTGCGACATCCGGTGTTGCCAGTGGTCTGTAAGTATTGCTTTGCACCATGCAATCTTTTTATTTTCAGGGCTTATGGCAACTGTGGGCGCTGGGAAAGAGGCATGATCCAGGAATGCATTGGCTCTTTTATGTATTTGATTGCAGGTCCCGATGGTTTGCAGCGCTGCCACCAGAACCAAATTCAGGCGTGTCATTTTTCCTGTGACTCTGCTTTTTTTCTTTCCCCAGATTCAAGGCCTCGCAGGACCATGTGGCCTTTGCAGCCGCCCACTAGTGCCACCAGAGCACCTCAGGAGGAGCGGATGGACGATGCACCCTAGCCCCCGCCACACCACTCCCCAACCTGATAGACCTGGAGCCACCATCTTTGTCGCTATCGCACTCATCACTTCAGCACTTGCCCTCAGGCCTGGATATGTGCCCTGGCAGCAGTTTTCCGGAGGATGTTTCTGTCACCTCACAAGCCAGATGACGCAGTATGGTTGGGAGTACATGTCCTTCACAGGCACAGCTCCTCACTCATCTCTACATCCAGCATCCTGCTTCCCTCCCCGTTCTTGTTCACATCCTCTCTACAAAACATAGTGCAGCAGGGGTGGGGGGGTGGGGTGGGGGGGGGGGGGGGGGGAAATGTCTGGTACATGAACTGTCACCAGCACACCAGTCGGCATAGATAAAGCAAGAAGATCGACAGTAGGTACAGGATCAAATGCACCTCTCAGGAGAGAGCCATAGACCCATAGACAGACTCGAAAGCAACATACTGCCAATGCCCTGTCAACCAGAAGTATTCAGGTTGCCAGGAGTCTCGGTCACTAGCTCAGTCTCAGGCACTAGCGCAGTTGCTGAAGCATCATCTCACACCTCCTTTTGGCATCTGTCATTCGCCGCATAGTGGGACTTGTACTTCACCAGCAGTGAGGCTAACGTGGACAATTACGGAAGAGCTTCTACCACAACACATGGAGTCTGTTAAGATACATTCTTCATTTGTGTGGCCATAGCGTCCATAGTTGCTTTATAATTCATAAGAATATTTTTGATCCGTTATTGCAACTATAAAAATGTGTGATTTTTTTTGCAGGTATGTTTCACTTTATTGAGGTAAAGCATCATCAGTGGTCTGTAATAAAGTTATTTACATTTTGATTCGCTTTTTAGATCGAAAAACAGTTCGTTAAGAATAGGTTAATTTTACTTACGGTGATTTTTCAGCTGATTTCTTGCTTACATCGCGAAATGCGGTCTGCTAGCACATTGACGTTTTTCTGTTTTTGACACTGATAATTTTCATCTAATTTTCAAATGTTCTGCACCACTACGCAATTCTCACACCACTTTTATGCACACCACTGTATTCAGTTTCTGTTTGTACTTCAAGTATGTGTTGTTGTTTGTGTTTTGTATTGTCGCCAACATAACCTTTCCACTACTTTGTCTTTGACCTACAACATTTTTTTATTTAAATTAGAATGTTGTATGTGTGTAATTCTATTTAATTATGTATCTGTATATTTATGTACTGTGTAAGAGTAGTGAAACAATAGCAAAGTAGAGACTTTTTTTTAAATTTTATTTTTTATTTATTTATCTATATTTTTTTAGGGGAGGAGAAAACTATGATGAGTGGACATAAGTATATGGAAGTGTGATGGAGTATGAGTTAGAGGAGAAGGGGAGGAGTGAGAAGTGAACTGAAACTGAGAGAGGGGGAGGGGGGGTTGTGGGAGAGTGGGAGGGGGTGAAGGATGGGAAAGACTCTTTTCTTTTTCATATAATTTCATCGAGTCTGGTTTCTAATATTTATCTGGTCATTGAGCAACTGTTTATTTTGTGTTAATGCTTTATGTATGTGGAAATTTTCTTGTAAAGGGAGGTGGTGTCTGTCTTCACTGATTTTTATGATGTTCATATCATTTTCAATATTGCTTGGTCTACAGTGTTCTTCTTTTAGATGACCCGCAAATGTTGAATGAGTTGTATCATATTTGAATGCTCTGATGTGTTCTTTATATATTGTGTCAAATCTCATGCCAGTCATTCCAGTGTATATATTCCCACAATCTCTGCAACTGAGCTGATAGATACCGTATTGTTGGTATCTGTCTGGTTTTGATTTTAGTTTTGGGATGTGCTTTGTATGGAATTGTTGGTTTTGTAAGCAATGTTTATGCCTTGTTTTTTGAATATGTTTTCTATTCTATGAGTGAATTTGTTGTGGTAGGTCATTGTATGCCATTTTTTTGTTGCAGTGCAAGTTGTACTAGTTAGTGTGGTTCGGTTAGTTTTTTTCATTATTTGTCTCTGTATTTTTTGTTTAGTTTGTCTACCATTGTTTCTTTGTGTCCATTTTTTAATGTTATTTTTCTATAATGGCTAACCTTTCTGGTAATTAGAAGCGTTTAGAGGGATCCTGTTCATCCTGTTTAACATGTATCTGATTGCTGCTTGTTTGTGGTTCTGTCGGTGGTTTGAAGTTTCATTTAAGATAATGTCATTTGCTGTGGGTTTTCTGTATATGTCAGATGTGTGTTTATTATTGTCTTTTCTTATGGATATGTCTAAAAAGTTGAGTGTGTTTTCTTGTTCATCTTCTACTGTGAATTTTATGTTTTTGTGTACAGTATTTATGTCTTTGTGTAGTTGCTGTATTCTGTTTTTAGGTTCATCTACCATGTATATTATGTCATCCATGTATCTGTACCAGTAGATGACGTTGTAGCTTTTCTTTGTTATTATGTCTTCAAATATTTAATTTTTGTATGTGATTCATGAACATGTTGGCTAATGTTCCTGAGATAGGTGAACCTATGGGTAAACCTTCTTCTTGTATGTAGTATTCTTGATTGAATTCTAAGTAATTTTGTTGTGTTATTAACTGTAATGATTTTGTGGTTTCATCTGTGTGTTCATGAGGTAGCTGGTTGTGAGTTTTCAGGTTTTCTTCAATTATTTTTATGGTTTCATTAACAGGGATGAAAATGTACATACTTTCTACATCAAAGGAGAGCAATATTGCTGTGTCAGGGATTTTAGTGTCTATTACATGTTCACAGCCAATAGCTTTAGTGGCTTTTCTGTGCTCTTGGGGTAACATTTTATAAAAATCCTGTAAATTACTGGATTAGACAAACAGGTTGTTGAGCTGGGTGCTACACTGTATGTCTATCAGGTCAAGTTGGAAGTAATGAGGCACATTAGCAGTCAAAAGCAAGAATGGTCTAACAAATAAACTGAAATTTGTCTTCAGTCATGCAATGTTTTGGAATATCTTTGAGAACTCATGATGAAATGTTTCAGTTAGCCAAATATAATTAGTCATATCTTGCCCACAAATGATTGTCTTGAGCTACAGAAAATGTTCTGTACCATAATCTCATAATCTCGAAGCTGATTTTCCCACAGGATTACTTTTTGCTTGATAGCACCAATCTTGTCTGCTATACCTGTTATCAAATGAGTCTTCCCCATGCATTAAGACACTTAATGAATTCAAATAATTGGTGATGTCAACCATAAAAGATTAGATTTTGTCACTGCTCTACTTACCCTTAACTTAGTTTTGTCCCTAATGGCCATCTTCAGCTCAGACAGCACACTCTGTCACTCAGCAGAAAAAAGTGCGGCATATCACCTTTGTGGCTAGTGTTGTAATGATGTTTCAATAAGTGTGTTTACAGAACATAAAAATGCATTAGCATATTAAGCACTTTACAGGGCCTTTGCATGATACACAAAGGAAATTCCTTTTCAGCACTGACCAATGTGGTTTCTCCACTTTTTCTTTTTCGGACATGTGCATAGACACCATAGTACTCCTAATGCAGTATATAAATATAACACAAGCAGTATTGTCAGCAAACTGCTTCGTGTCTGACATGGCAATAGCTTTGCTCTAGCGGTGTCTGGCTCAGCCTTTCTCTTCCTGTTCCTCTTTAACCCTCAGTCCCTCAGTGCCACTCGCTGCTGTTCTTACAGTGGTAGACAGGAGCGCAGCTGGAGTGTTCATGGAGAACTGTCTCGGCAGGTCTTATTTAAAACAAGCAAGGGGCTGAAGGCTTACAAATCCTAGCAAAGCCCCTCCAAGCGACCCATGAAAAGTTTAGCATATAAAGGTTCCATCACAGTTCAATGGCAGTACTCTTGATCTGTTTCCCTCATGCGTCTTTTCAACAGGAAATAGAACTTTGCAACTGAACCTCAAAACCTTTCCAACAGAAAACCTGACACTGAAACCTGCCTTTAACAGCTCCACCAAGATCTCAGATTGAACCACCACCACTGACTCAAAAATCACCTTTTACAAACTTAACAAGAATTCCTAACATCCATTGTTGCTTCACTACCCATTCTCAGCTCCCAACAACATGATCCTAAGCTGCCCTCTGCAGAATTCCAGGCAATTCATTCCATAAAAACTAATGACTCCATCATTAACCTCCCAGTGGACAAGGGATTTATCACTGTGGTACATGAAAGATTGGAGTATGTAAGTGAGGGTCTATGCCAGCTTTCTGACACTTCTACATACAGAATCTGCCATCAAGATCCCACCTCTGTGGTACAAAATGACCTAGATTCCTCCTTAAAACATCAGTCCCCCACTAGGACTAACAATTCAATCCATAAATTTCCCGCTCCACTCAAATCATTCACTCTCACCACCTTTTACCCTCTTACTATGATCCACAATCCCAATCACCCCTTGCTGTCCTATAGTTGCCGGCTTCAAAGCACACACTGAATGTATGTCTGCCTTGGTTGATCAGTGCCTGCAATCTATAGTACAAAGATTCCCCTACTGCATTAAAGACACTAACCAGTTCCTTGGTCATCAGAAATCTGTGCCATCCCACTGCCATCACACATCTTGCTCGTCACCACTGATACCAAACTTCCTCTATACCTACATTCCTCATGTATGTGGCCGGTCTGCTGCTGAACATTAGCTCACCACGTACCTACCCGATTCCAAAGCTGTGACATACTTCCTGCTCACTTTAACTGACTTAAACTTACGAATGGCTACATTATCTCTGAGTGGCAGACATAGAAACAGAGCAACAGAACAGCCAGGGACCCAACATGGCTCCTTTCTACGCTACCATTTTCATGGTTTGCTTGGAGGGGACTTTCCTACAATCCATAAGCCTTCAGCCCGTGATCTGGTTTAGCTACATTGATAACACTTGTCGGCATATTGACTTACGGTGAGGCTGTCCTGTTGAAATATTTGTAATCTCTGAATACATTCTCCCACTTAAATTTCATGTGGTTCTATTCTGAAACTCATGCCTTTTTCTTTGATGTTGACCACCTCATTGTCACTGAAGGTCAGCTACACACTTCTGTTCACATTAAAACTACAAACAAACTACAATACTTACATTCTGACAGTCATCATCCTTTTCATGTCAAAAATTCCCTCCCATACAACCTCAAAATTTGATGCAAATGTATTTCTTCAGATGCAGGTACTTTACAGCAACAAACCACCATCCTCACCTAAACCTACCCTCTAAGTAATTAGTTATCTTTTTGTTTTTATTTTTTATCCCTCTTTGTAATTATGCACAAGCCTTGTGCAATGTCAGATTTCCCAGGCCATTGCATCCAAACCTGATACTGCTGATCTCTCCAAAAAAAAAAACTTAGGAATACACCTCTTATCACTCAGTATTATCCTAGCCTTCAATACATTAATCTTCAATACTTTAAATTTCAACAAGGCTATGACTTCCTAAACTTATGACCTGAAATGATGTCCATACTGTGGCCACCACGCCTAGAGTTGCTTTTCACGACCCCCTCCTGCCACTTCAATCTCCACAATATCCTGGTCAGACCCCATATTCCTTCTGCATCCATTTCCCTACCTGTGGCTCCTAGCCCTATGACCATCCCTGCTGTAAGACTTGCCCAATGCACCCTTCTACCACAACACATACCAACCCTTTAACTGATAAAACATATACTACTAAAGAGGGAGCCACCAGTAAAACGACACACCACTGTTATGTGAACACTGTTTGGCTTTCTACTTTGGAATTACTACTATTAAGTTATCAGTTAAGATGAATAGGCATAGACAGAAGACTATACTGGTAACAATCAATATCTGGTTGCAGAGCATATTCTACAACATAACAGTCATGACTTTTGCATCTGTCTGACCAAAAGTGCCATCTGGATTCTCTCTCCTGACACCAGTTTCTCAGGACTCCATAGACGTTACAACATGTACTGGGTTCTTGTCACCAACCTGGCCTAATTTACATTTGTTTGTGTGGTCTGATTATTTATTTTCAGTAACTATCCCTTTCGTCAAGCCATTTTATTTTTTTATACCTTTTATTTTCCAACCTGTCTATTTTTTCCACCCCCTCAACAGCACATCATGTGTGATGCACTTAGCTTTCTGCTCTTAGTAACTCTTGCATAACATTTCTGCAGTAATCTCTGCCAGTTCTCAGGTTTTAAAATCTATTCTGGTATAGGCACCAACAATCAGTCTCTCCTTCCCATTCCATTCTACGAGTCTTCCCTGACCTGCGGTTCTGAGTGACTTTTCTGCAACTTCTAAGCCTCACCAATCCTTTTTATTCACTCCTCTCCATTTCCCTTCAACCTTTCTGCCAGGAAGAAGAGCCACTGGCTCCAAAAATTTGTGCATTTCCATATCTTTTATATGTGTTTTTTCATGCCACAGTGTGTGTCTGTGTGAGGGGGGGGGGAGGGGTTTACTAACATATATGAACGTTTGAGTTAGTTTTCTGGTCCAAACTGCAAGAGATGGCCGTTTTGTGTGTGTGTGTGTGTGTGTGTGTGTGTGTGTGTGTGTGTGTGTGTGTTTTCTATTACTGATGAAAGCTGGTTGAAAGCTAATGTGTAAGTGTCTTAACTGTGCCTGTCTGCAATTTAATGTATCATCTTCACAATAAGTTGATATTCCAGCCTGGAGTTTCTATTGTTTGAGTTAGAATTATTTAAGGAATAGTAACATACTTACTCATTTATATGGGGCTGCATATATGAGGTTACAGAATTTCTGCACAGTTAAAGTTAAGACACTTCCCTCATAAGTTCGAGATGTATCTTCACTGTCATATATAAACAAGTAATTGTATCATTTGCTAATGTCACACTAAAAAATAGATTTCAAATAACAAACAGTTCCACATTTTTTGCATAGGATATGCCATGTTTAGTGTAGTTATTTGTTTGAGGTATTCACTGGGTGGTGTGCGGCAGTTGGAGTTCACCAGCAGAAGCTTTTATGTCATAGCAAGTACATCATGGGGTTTCCAATAACACACAGATGCTGAAGAGGCCCCTCAGAGAAGACAACAGTGAGAACCACCATGGGGGATTGCATATTAAAAAATACACCAATAAAAACGAGAAGCTGCCTGTTTTGTTTTAGTCTTACACAAATATCCACATTGAGCGTGCACATTTACATTTTGATGCAATAAATGGAAACTGTTATACAGTTCAGTGAAAATTCACTGGAAGCAGTTAGAAGAAAAAAGAAACTAGCTAACTTGTTGCAACAGAATATATTTCATGAATAATTTTTCCCAATTTTGTCTCCAAGAACCCTCTCAGCCTATGTACGGAGTGACAATGTGAAAAAATTCAAACATTTAGAAAAAAAAAAAAAAAAAAAATCCACATAAAAACGAGGGGGGCAATCAAATTTTACGATGACTTCTAAAACACGCAGAAACTGCTTAAAAATCTATACCTCTTAACTTTCACATCTTTTTACATACATATAGAATGATGAAATATGAGGGTGAGTCAAATGAAAACCTTAAATTTGTAATAACAAATCGAAATTTCGAGCCATTATCCTGCAAGTTGGTAAGCGTGCTACAAACAGCATGCAGAATGGCCTGTAGGTGGCAGCATAGTGCAGATGCACACATACCATCGCAGTATCAGTTAAAGATGGCCGCACCACTTGTGACTTGCATCAGGGAAGAACAGAGTTCCGTTATTCGGTTTTTGCGTAGTGAAGGTGTGAAACCTACTGAAATTCATCGACGAATGAAGGTTCAGTACACTGATGCATGTTTGTCACAGCAGCAAGTCTGCGAATGGAGTAGGAAATTCGCAAATGGTGTGACTTCAGTGGAAGATGCTAGTGGTCCAGGTCATTGCAGCAGTTGAAGCCATAGTGAAGGAAAACTGCCAAGTGACACTGAATGACATTGCAGCACGTGTACAGATTAGTCATGGGTCAGCACACCACATTGTGCATGATGTGCTCCAGTTTCACAAAGTGTCTGCAAGATGGGTGCCACGGTAGCTGACTCCTGAAATGAGAGAACGACATGTTGATGGTTGCGAAGAACTTCTTCGGCACTTTGAACAAGAAAGTGATGGCTTCCTTGCAAGAATCGTTACTGGGGATGAAACCTGGGTTCACTTCCACCAACCAGAAATGAAGAGAGTGAGCAAGGAATGGCGCCATTCCTCATCACAAAAACCAAAGAAGCTTCGAAGTGAACCATCAGCAGGGAAGGTTATGCTGACACTCTTTTGGGGCGAAAAAGGTGTCATTTTGGAGAATTACATGCCTAGAGGGACCACTGTCACCAGTGCATCATACACAGATCTCCTAAAAAATCATCTGCAGCCTACAATCAAATCAAAGGGAAGTGGATTGCTGTCAGCAGGTAACATGACAATGCAAGGCCCCACACTGCCTGTACAACAGTTGCAACAATCGCAGACCTGCATTTTGAGTGTATTCCTCACCCACTCCACCATACTCACCAGACCTTGCCCCAAGTGATTTCCATATGTTGGACCACTCAAAGACGCAATGGGAAGAAAGAAGTTCCGTTCTGATGAAGAGGTACGCCACGCAGTGCATGAGTGGTTGCGTGAACTACCAAAAGAATTTTTTCTAAAGGAATTTGTGTACTTTGTAAGCACTGGAGGACTTGCATTGAGCGTGGGGGAGATTATGTTGAAAAGTGATACAACTTTGTACCACTTCTGGACAATAAATAATATTTTTAAAAAATGTTTAAGGTTTTCATTTGACTCACCCTTGTACATCACAAAAGATAGTTTGGGATAAATTATTACAAATGCTAGTGTACACTAGGTTGGATAATTAAATCTACTTTCAAACTGCATTTGTAAACTTAGAGACAGCTTTTGACAATATCCACTAGAACACACACTTTGAAATTCTGAAGAGAGCAGATGTAAAATACAGTGACTAAAAGGCTATTTACAACTTGTACAGAAACCAGACAGCAGTTATAAGAGGCGAGAGGCATGAGCAGTTGAGAAGGGCCTGAACAGGGTTGTACATTATCCATGATGTTATTCATTCAATCTGCACATTGTTCAAGTAATAAAGAAAACCAAAGGAAAATTTGGAGTAGGAATTAAAAGTTCAGGGAGAAAAAATAAAAACTTTTAGTTTTGCTGATGACAATGTATTTCAGTCAAAGAAAGTAACTAACTTGGAAGACCAGCTGAGCGAAGTGGACAGTGTCATGAAGTGAGAATATAAAATGAACATCAAAAAGCAAAACAAGAAAAATGGTATGTAGTCATATTAAATCAGGTGGTGATGAGGGAATCAGATTAAGAAAATAGACACTTACAGTAGTTGCTGAGTTTTGCTATTTGAGCAGCAAAATAACTCATGATGGCCGAAGTAGAGAAGGTATAAAATGTGCACTGGCAATGGCAAGAAAAGTATTTCTGAAAAAGAGAAATGTGTTGACATCAAATGTACAGGGTGACTATAATTAAACTTTCAAACTGCTGTAGAAATAACACAACGGGTCAGATTGATGTCAAATTGGCACAGAATATTATCAGAGAAGGGGAAAAACATATGGCAGAAGAAAAATAAATAGTTACAAAATGTATCAATAGATGGCACTGTATGCAACATAATTTAATAGTGGTCGACTACAAATGACAAATGAATCATACAACAATGCCTAAGGTGTATGTTTGACGTTAAACAAACTTCACAACTCAGTGTGCATGGGTTGTACAGGTTTGATACTGTAAGCACATCCATCACGGCAAGGTCATATCACATCGGCTGGGAAATATTGGTTTTTAATTGTCCCGAGGCCAAAAACTGCATAAAAAGCATCAAACAAATCAGTTTTTAACTGTCCTGAGGCCTAAAACAGCATGAAAAGCTTCAATCAAACTCAAATCGAATTATTAATTTCCGTGTGACTGGCGCAAAACATGTTCAATATGTTGTCAACCATTTTCTGCAACAAGTTGAAATCGAGAAACAGCATGTCCCCACAACTAATTGAAGTGTTTCTGGGGTCATGTTCAGAATGTGTTGCACAATGTGTGCCTTCATTGCAGCTAAGTTTGCAACTGGAACACAACATCTTTCAGATACCCCACAGCCATAAGTCACATGGATTAAGATCAGGTGATCAGGACGGCCCTGCTGATGGGAAATGGTGGCTGATAATTCTAGCATTTCCGAAATGGTGCTTCAGCAACTGCTTAACTGAATTTGTACGTGCGCAGTTACGCCATCTTGCATAAAAATGATCCCATCCACGCATCCATTCTGTTGATAGCGCTTACAAGTGACGGTACAGGTAGCAGGACTGGAAGCACCTGTCTCTTCGAAAAAATATGGCCCTATTATAAATGATGCTGTAAACCTGCACCAAACAGTGACCTTTTCAGGATGAAGTGGTACTGGCTGATTTGTATGTGGGCTTTCCGTTGTCCATATTCAACAATTATGTGTATTGACAGATCATGTCGGATGGAAGTGGGCCTCATCTGTTCACAAAATCTTCCATGACCAACCATCGCCCACTTCCCTGCAAGCAAGAAATTCTAAAGCAAAGGTCTCTTTTGCTGGCACGTCAACAGGAAGCAACTCGTGCACATGTATAATTCTGAATGGATAGCAAAGAAGGATGTTTCGTAGGATTTTACACATCGTGCTCACGGGTATGTCCAATGTTCAGGCAATTCTCTGTGCACTACACGTTTGCAAACCATTACTAGTCTCTTCCTGCATTTCTGTAGCCACTGCTTCCACTGACATCGAATCAATTCGTTTCCTCTCTTTACCAGGTTGCACACCAAAAGAACCCATCTTTCGGATTTCCAAATCATTTTCTCCAGACCCACGGCAATCATCAGACCAACGCATTTTTTCAAACTCTTCTGTGTCCGGAACTTCTGCAGAGCTACCTGCACACAGTCATCATTCTTGTAATACAGCTTTACAAGCAGAGTGTGATCCTGCATTGAGACAGTCATGGCGAACATCGCAGACATGGAAGGAGGAAAAGCCGTGTACCCGGCATGTTTATACCAACTTCAATGGGTCATGTGCATGACAGGTGTTTTCATTTACATGTTCTGACAAATACAGCACTATCTATTGATCAATTTTCATACTATTTTTTTTTCCTTCTGTCATACGTTTTCCCTCTTCTCCAATAATATTCCGTTGCAATTTGATGACATTCTGAGCAGTGGTGTTATTTCTACAGCATTTTGAAAGTTTACATTTAATTATAATCGTGCTGTAGATTTAAGTGTTGCAAAGTCTTTTCTCAAGGTATTTGTCTGGAGTGTAGCCATGTATGGAAGTGAAACATGGATGATCAACAGTTTACGCAAGAAGAGGGTAGAGGCTTTTGAACTGTGGTATTGCAGAAGAATGCTAAAGATTAGATGGGTGGACTGGGTAACTAATGAGGAGGTACTGA
Source organism: Schistocerca cancellata (assembly GCF_023864275.1). NCBI lineage: Eukaryota > Metazoa > Arthropoda > Insecta > Orthoptera > Acrididae > Schistocerca > Schistocerca cancellata. The sequence continues at coordinate 676,134,337 of NC_064628.1, forward strand.
ACAAACTGGGGAGACAAGAAATCTGTGGCACAACTTGACTAAAGGGATCAATTGATAGGACACAGTCTGAGACATCAATGGATCACCAATTTAGTACTGAAGGGAAGTGCAAGGGGTAAAAGTCATAAACGAAGACTAAGAGATGAATACATCATGTGAATTAAGAAGGGTGTAGGTTGCAGTAGTTATTCAGAGATGAAGAGGCTGGCACATGACAGAGTAGCATGGAGAGCTGCATCAAACCAGACTGAAGACTACAACAACCCACCCACAACACACAGAAGAAGAATGAGATATGAAGCATACTCACTGACTGACAATCCTTGAAAAAGCACCTAAGTAATTGGGTACCAAATTACGAAAAAGTTCATCTAAAAATGTAATTAATTTCCCAAAGACTACCTGATGAAAAAGGCATTTACAGCATTAAATAGTATGTATCTTCTTCTTCTTCTCCTCCTCCTCCTTGTTCTTCTCCTTCTTCATAATAAATGCTGTATGTATGTAATAAAAGGTTAGTTTACAACCAGCAAATGCTACAAAATATCCATTGTGGATTGGATAGATTGGAAGTCTGAGTTTAGCATTAGGATATATGGGTTTGCAATAATGTCATGAAATTAGTGGATGTGGAGAGGGCTAACAGAGTAAACTATGTAGTTTTTGCAATGCTCTTGCTCAACTAGATCACACATATGTAAGGAATAGATGAACAACATCTGTTCTGTAGTTTGTACAAAATTGTGAAAATTGAGGGAAATTGTTGTTTTCCCAATTGTGCTTTGCTTTATTGCTATGACTGTAGAACTAAATAGTTTCTCCTTGACTTTAGGCTCTATACTAACCATGAGATACAGTGATTAAGTAACTGGACCCACACTCAAAATGAACAGTGCTCTAATCTCTGGCTGGCCATTCAAATTTTGGTTACCTGTGTTTCTCTAAATCATTTAAAGCTTATGCCAGGAACATTATTTTGTCTGTTGCAAGCTTGTGCCCCATCTCTAATGACCCATCTAACTTCTTTCCTTCACTCAGCATCTTACTTTAGAGTATTTCAAAGCTGTCAAATACATATCTGTTGTTCTTATATCATAATACTGGAGTGCAGTCCAGGCAGACAAACACATTAAGTAAGGATTTACACCACTGGAGGAAGTTTTTACCTCTGGGCATATCTAGCCAAACTTTTATTTGTATCCTGACAGGTATAACTGGACATGACTAAAAGACATCTAATATGCAGATGGTAAACAACAATACTAATCTACACAGATACTTACTGCTTTCTCAGGTGTAGGAAAAAAGGAGACTCAAATGTCTCAGATCTGACCTCGCTGCCTGTCCAGGGTCTAACATAAGCTGTGGAATTAACTTTTCATATTATCAAAACCTCCAACTAATGCCATGGACCTGTCCAAAACGCAAAGATGATAAGGTGTATAATGTTCTCAATAAAATACACCCCACAGTGCTCACTGACACTTTTGTTTAAGTTTCACATTGTTATTATGCAGAATATTGTTATATAGCCTGCCAGCATTAAAAATATTAAGGAAATTAATATGGGATGTTTAGGATTCTGATCTGAAGTCTGCATCACTAAATACGGAGAAAGAAAAAAAAACTAAACTTAAAACAATATCACAGCCATAATTACAAACAACACACAAATTGCATTTAGATAAATACTACTTGAAAATATTGTCAGCCCAGTAACATGCAATGTGTGTCACATACTTACCTATGGAAAGTGATGGTTAAGGCAGTAGCATGTTCAACGTTAGGATTTGATACAACTGTTCCTAATGGATGTAGGATGTCATCAGTCTGTGTGTCTTCTGCATATGTCCACATGTACAGTGTCATTGCTCCAATCTTCAATTGATTTTTAAAATCGTATACAGTTGTATTTACCCAAGCCAAAGGATTGATGAACATCTCCTGTAGATAATAAAGTCATATGACATTAGAACATGAAGTAAATATAAGGTACTCTATTAAAATGTGATAAGGATCTATCAGAAGACATTTCTTGGTATTCACTTTCTTGGCAACTATAAGATGTTGCCCTCATTTGTGATAAAAATGTTCTACAATACTTAATAAATGAACAATTACATAATTATAGTAAAGCTACACTGTGTCATAAGAGATGTCAGTATTCTTATTTTATTAGTTTAAGGCAAAATATCTACAGTGTATTTTATGTGACTCTTCAGCCTACTTAAATAATCTAGAAATTTAAAAGTAGTTTTGTAACAGATTTTTAAAAAATAGCTTAGTTTTAAATTTGAAGACAGACTGATTTGGCCAAAACCAATAATAAGTTACATGAAATGTGATCTGGACTCTATTTCAAAAAATAACGTAGTTACATACGCAATATTATAACTGAAAGATAAAAGCCAAATGGCCTATAACAATTACACAAAATAATATTGTTACAAAATTCTGTTCCTTCCAATACCAAGATAATTGTTAGTGAATGGCTTAGCAACAGTCCAACCAAACTATACCTTTTTTCGCAAAAAGTGTCTCCCTCCATACTTATTTCCTCTCCTAGTCTTTCCATTGGCTCATCATCTCACCCTTGATGGGACCATCTAATTTGTAAGACACTTCTGCTACTTAACATTACAATTGCTTCTAGTTTTTACTCCTCTGCTTTCTTCTGCTGTTCTTATGGGACTTAGAGCAGATGAGAAACTTCTTCCTAAAGTCACACAATTTTACCATTACCCTCATGACTGCTAATGTCTCTACATTCCATACAGACAAATTATCTGGATTGTGAATCTTGAAGACTTGAGAAATGAACAGTTGAACACACAAAGAAGTGCTTCACTTTGATGCATCATGTATGCATTAATAAACTTTGATGCTCATTTACATTGTTGTGAAAGGAAGATGTAAAAACTACACCGTGTGTGCATATTTTTCAGATCAAATCTAAATAAATAATGGACATTCGAAAAAGCAAAGGAATGATGAATCACTTTGGTACAGTAATGGCACAAGCCTAGGCAAGAGGGTTCAATGCCATAAAAAGGACATCTGCAACAATACACTGGCACACCAATGCCACAGGACCTGCTGGATACCACAGCACACATGCTAGTCAGTGCCTGGTTAGTTACCGAAACCAAGGACACATCAGCACATGGTTTCTGCAGCAGCAACACCGTAACATACACACTTTGATGCAAATAAATAATGGCCACCTGTCCACGCAGGTCACTGAACTGCAAGTCATCGAGATAGCAACAGTCATAGTGTTGGCCTCTGTCGTGAGGTTGCTACCGCTCGATCGTCATCCTGACAGGACCACCAGCCAGGTGTCAAATAACAGTTGGATGGGCTGAGTGTCAAACTGAAGCTTTCATAGCCCCACCATTCGCTGCCAGCAAGATGCTGGACTAGGGTTTATTCCCTGGACATCAACACACCTGGGCAGGTCCCAGCACCCTCGATAATGGCTTAGCAGCTCAAGACCACCACTCCAGCAACTGAAGCAGTGCTACCAGAAATATTTACCATGCAAGGTCACTCCGCACTTGGGCCAAACTGAGTGTTGCAAGACACCTGACCACACCAGCAGTACATGGACTCACTGCATCAATGCTAGCCTGTGCCACATGCTGAGAGCACACAACTCTAGCTGCTCTAAGCTTGTTAGAAGAATAAATATTTTTCATGAATGCCAGCTGTCTTGCTGCAGCCACATTACTCATCCAACAGACTCCAATCATCCTCACCAACCCATCAAACCTACGATACCAAGGTAGGAGAGTCTAACACTAGACAATCTGAAGAACTGTTCTTCCAGCCCTCTGCAGCAGTCATAACACATCAGGCCACTACAGTTTGGCGTCAGAAGTGGGATCATTGGAGGTGATACCGCCGTCATTAATGCTGTCGTAAGTAGCAGCATGTGTTTTCTGTAACCCCCCTGTGGTTCCTTCGATTTATTGTTCCTCTGTTCGTGTCCATCCCCTTTTACCTTTTCTGCACAGAATATGTTAGGGATGAATGGATGTGGAGGAGGGATAGACAAGCGTAAGTAGGAGACAGTGCAGCATAATTTATGGTTGTTATGTAAGCATAAATTTAAGAATTCTCCAGAGGACTATACCAGCTGATATGTGCTTTGATGACTGCCAAGTGTCTGAGAAGTGCGTGGAACTTCTCTCTTTCTTTCTGCTTCTATATCATAATGCTTCTGCTCCTGTGATCCAATTTTTTTTAGTGAAATAGTTGTAAGCCATAGTCTAGTGCTCATGGAATAAAAATAGATCAGTGTCACAATAATGTCTTTGATTGGATTCTTTGTCTTCTCATAATGCAATGCTGACTCAAAGCAGCGTAGCAAGGCACTAAGAATCCACATTAATGCGAATCGGTCATTGGCCATGATGCAACTGTTATACCGCTCCTGGTCCCTCAAAGGTCAGTTGATATGATAGCAGAGAATCTACGCAGGATAACTGTTGGAATCAGTGTGAGGAATAGGGAGTAATGGAAGTGTGTATTGGCTTTCAGGGAAATATAACGAGAAAAACAGGTTACCAAGTAATAGGAGTTGAGTTAAGGGGCACCAGTCACAGCTGGTAGAGAGGCTTGTGGTTAAATAAATATGTCAGTGGTACCACAGAGCTCACAAAGCACAATACGTTGAACAGGTCTCTCAGGAACGAGGGATGAAGTTTTAAGATTTTTTAAAGTAATGTTAAGTTCTTCTTGTTGGAATTCACGGTGTAGAGGAAGATGTAATAGGCTATTAAGATAATAAGTAAAGTGGGACATAAGATGACTATGTTGATGAAGCTAGGAACACAGTTGGAGAGGACGATTTCTGGAAATGAGTGAGTATGTAGTTCAGTAAGGTTAGACAAATCAAGTGGGAGTAATGTTGTTGCACACCTTCCAGAATCCTAAAACCCTATCCCTATGAGTTTGTTTGGCACTGCTACCAAACTGAAAACTCAGAGACACAGACTGTAAGTATGTTATGTACTCCTCAGGAAGAGTGCTACAGGAAGCATAAGTGAATTACATACAAGTTACCTTATGCATACTTGGTGCGGACAAAATTCAAAGCATGAGCCTGGTGTTTGTTCACACGAGAGGTCAAAGCCGTAAAAATGACATTTGCAGCAATATGCTGATGCAGCATTATGCTACAACACCTGCTGGATGCTGCCATCTACCTGCTGGTCAGTGTCAGGCTAATTACTGAAATTAGGAAGACTTTGGCACTCAGCTTATGTGACATCTGTGGCAGCAGCACCACAACAAACCTGCTTTGGCACATGTAAATGCTGGCCACCTGGCCAGGCAGGTCATCAAATTAGCACATCAGCAGCAGTCAGAGTGGCGGCCTCCACCGTGAGGTCACTACTTCTCCACCATCATCCTGACAGGACTACCTGCCAGGGGGACCAGCCACTGCCAGATAGCCTGAGAGTTGAACTGAGGCCCTCCTAGTCACCAAGCCACAGGGATGCTTGCCAGACACAGGTGCCGCCAGCCAGTTGCCATACCAGAGTTCACTCGTCAGACATCCGAGCTCTGTCCCTCACCACTGGTAGGCAGGCCCTGGCCACCCCTCTAACAGAATGTCAATTCAATACCACCATGCCGAGATTTGACATAGCACTGCCAGGAAAGTTTACGACCTGAGGTTGCACTGTGTAAAAGCCAAACTGAGTGTGGCAGCTACTGACATATTCACAGCAATGCTTCACTGCCAATGTCCATGCCTGTGGAGTTTCCATGAACATTGCCTGTCAAGCTGCAACTACCTTAATCCTCCAAAGGATCCCTGTGACATCAGTCGACAATGCCCAGTGGAAGAGCTGGATGACACCCTGAAAACCTGAAGGATGACTCTTCCACCCCTCCTGGTCTTAGCACACCAGGTCACTACAGTGTCTAGAACAATTACTCAAAACTCATTCCACAGTATGATAAGCAGGTGGTGTGGTGTATATTTTGGCAACTTTAAACACTATAAGAAGTTTTTTGAAAACGAAGTATTTCACAATAACACTGTTGTATAAAACATTCTCGGACTTCTTACTGCATCAGTTCAGGGTAAAACTTCGAGCTTTTGATGATTACCTCCATCATCTTCATCAGGAACAACACACTGTCAAAATTGCTGCTGTGGTGGCCTTATAAGGCCAAAGATGGTTTCTGATTGGTCAGTAAACACAGTGGCAACTTTGACAGTCAGTTTCTCCTGATGAAGACGATGGAGGTAATCGTCGAACTCTCATGGTTTTACACTGAACTGAAGTGGCAAGAAGTCCATGGATGTTTTATACACTATAACAAATTGTCACAGCTCACCAGCCTTCACTTACACCCAAACCTCCAGATGTCAGACACTCGGAACGGTACTAAACACTGTATGTCGATAGAGTATCAACCAAAACACCAATTTAGTTCATGGTGTATGCTGTCATCCTCTAGAACATGCATAAACAGTAATTAAAAGTAACAGAACTATAGAGCCCAGTAAGAGTGTGTCTTGAGCAAATGACACAAAGATCTTGCATAGCTGAGTCTGTAGAACGTCAGATTGTCAAGCCAAACGTTCTGTGCTCAAATCCCACCAGTTAAAAACTTTTTTAAAAGTTGTTTATGCATGAAACTGTTATAAGGGAAGATATTTCCCTGATATGTAAAAAGACTTCTCGGAGTTTGTAGCAATGTTCTTTTGGCAGTCTGCTTTCGTTTCATTAGTTGAAAGTAGCAAGCTTATCGATTACATTTGTATAGCTAGGTTTGCTACTTTCAACTAACGAAGCAAAAGCAGACTGCCAAAAGAACATTGCTGCAAACTCCCAGAAGTCTTTTTACATGTCAGGAAAATGTTCTCCATTTATAACAGTTTCATGCATAAACAGTTAAAAACAATCGTAGTCAGTGGGGCTTGAACACAGGGCCTTTCGATCAATGATCCAACGTTCAAACGACTCACCTACACAAGATCTTTGTGTCATTTGCTCACAGACGTGCTTTTACTATGCTGCGTAGTTCTGCTGTTACTTTTAATCATCATTTACGCATGTTCTACTACATGACAGCGCGCAGCATGAACTAAATCAGTGTTTTGGTTGATATTCTATAGACATACAATGTTTGGTACCAATTTGAGTGACTGACATCAGGAGGTTTGGGTGTTACAGGTTGGACACAGGCTTTGTCCTAGTACAGTGGGTAGCCTAATACCCTCATTGTGGACTGTATCTAATACTTTTGGTTTTCGTTTTTTCCTTTTTTTTTTAACGACACGTTGACAAAGAGGTCATTAGGGACGGAGCGCAAGCTCGGGTTAGGGAAGGATGGGGAAGGAAATCGGCCGTGCACTTTCAAAGGAACCATCCCGGCATTTGCCTGAAACGATTTAGGGAAATCACGGAAAACCTAAATCAGGATGGCTGGAGACGGGATTGAACCGTCGTCCTCCCGAATGCGAGTCCAGTGTGCTAACCACTGCGCCACCTCGCTTGGTCTAATACTTTTGGATATAATAGTTTGGTAGGTCTATAATCAAGTCACAATTGTACAAAGGCTCTCAGTGAGGTTTGTCTATTACTCTTGTTTTGTGGCTAATGTGTTTTAACACCTAAAGGGATTTTGACAATGTATTCCTTAGGTTTAGTAACAACATCAACAAATTCGAGGCCTCAAAACATCACTATTTCTTTACAATTTAGAAGAGTTTCATTTACTCTTAATCAGTTAACTTTAAAAAAAACAAGGTTTCAGTGTCATTAGTAGTTGTGGTCTTCAGTCCAAAAACTAGTTTGATGCAGCTCTCCATGCTACTGTATCCTGTGCGAGCTTCTTCATCTCCAAATAACTACGGCAACCTACATCCTTCTGAATCTGCTTACTGTATCTGTTGGTCTCTCTCTACAATTTTCACCCCCCCCCCTCCCCAAAACACACACACACACACACACACACACACACACACACACTCACTCACTCACTCACTCACTCTTCCCTACAATACTAAATTGGTGATTCCTTGATGTCTCAGAATGTGTCCTATCGACCAATCCTTTCTTTTGGTATGGTTGTGCCACAAATTTCTTGTCTGCCCAATACCATTCAGTACCTTCTCATTAGGTACATGATCTACCAATCTAATGTTCAACATTCTTCTGGAGCACCACATTTCAAAAGCTTCTGTTCAATTTTTTGTCCAAACTATTTATTGTCAATGTTTCACTTCCACACATGGCTTCACTCCACACACATATCTTTAAAAAAGACTTCCTAACACTTGATTCAATACAAATTTCTCTTCTTCAGAAATGCTTTTCTTGCCATTGCTAGCCTACACTTTATATCCTCTCTACTTTGGTCATCAAGTGGCGCCACTAAATTAGTAGACTGTACTGTGTAGCAGCACCAGCTTGCGGTCCCATTCCCAATATCTATGAGGATGAGTTGGTATCTGTAGGTTGTGTCCTCAGAAGTTCTTTGCTTTCCACGTGGGAAAAGTATATCTAAAAACAAAGATGATGTGACTTACCAAACGAAAGTGCTGGCAGGTCGATAGACACACAAACAAACACAAACATACGCACAAAATTCAAGCTTTCGCAACCCACGGTTGCTTCGTCAGGAAAGAGGGAAGGAGAGGGAAAGATGAAAGGATGTGGGTTTTAAGGGAGAGGGTAAGGAGTCATTCCAATCCCGGGAGCGGAAAGACTTACCTTAGGGAAAAAAAGGACAGGTATACTCGCACACACACCCATATTCAACCGCACATACACAGACACGATGTCTGTGTATGTGCGGTTGGATATGGGTGTGCGTGCGAGTGTATACCTGTCCTTTTTTCCCCCTAAGGTAAGTCTTTCCCGAATTTCTCCATCCTTTAACGTGTTTTGGCGGCAACACAACCACCTAACCTTTGTGCACATCGTTGTCTACCAACCCAAGTTCACCACAGGATCAACATAGCCCAGCTTTAACCAACACTTTTTCGCCTTTTTTCACAACAGATCTCCAGTTACTTTCTCCAGTTATTTTCATTTTCATTTCAACCTCATGTTACACTTTCCACCTTCTAATACCATGTCACCCTCACAACACCCCCACAACGACCCCATTAAGTTTTATTTACATTCCCTCCGCAAACATGCCTTCACCCTAGCCAGATTACGCTCGCATATTTTATTTTCTCAGGCTTGTCTAACATTTGGCATCACCCCTAAAGGCCCCACACTTAAAGTTCCCATCTCTGGCTGCAACCCTTCTTTCAATCAGTCCCTATACCAGTTCCAAACTGAACAATCCATTGCCCTCACCCACCTAATCCTTCACCTACACATCAACTCAGCCAATGAACACACCCGTCAACTCCTATCCTTAATAAAAGTCCTCAATCTTTCCTCTCCCACATCCACACCGGCTGTTCAGAGCATCCTCCTTACAGGCCAACCGCAAATTAGAACAGCATGCCACCCTTCACCTCAAAAAACTATCCAATCTCCTGGTTTCCCACCTCCGGAAAGGCAACTCACTCACCCTTCACAACCTTTCCAGCAAACCTCAACCTCCTCTCATTGCACACAAACCCAGTCTCTCCCATCTACTCAATCTCCCACTTACAGCTCCACTCCCTCCAAAACCTCAAAATTCCAATCAACACAATCCGGTACCACAACACCCTAATTCAGTAGTTAACCTTTCCTCCAAACCTCTCTTCCAATCCGAAACCTCTGTCCTATCCAAAGGCCTCACCTTCAGCCCCATTCCCAGATTCAACCAAACAGCCCTCGTCAAAGATTTACTGTCCTACACTCGTACTCTCTGCTGGAAGTATCACTTTGCCACGAAGAAAAATGATCCTAATCTTACCCCTAATGATCCAACTCCCCAAGACACTATCCAAATTGAACCCTGCCTGGAACAGTTCTGTCCTCCGTCACAGCGGGACCCACCTCCTCTTCCTCAAAGTCACCCTCTCCAAACCTTCCAGGAATTTCTGACTTCCAGCCTTGCCTCTCAATCCTTCTTAAAAAACCTTAATCCTACTCCCAACATCACCACTGCTGAAGCCCAGGCCATCCGTGATCTGAAGGCTGACCGGTCCATCGTCATTCTTCCGGCGGACAAGGGTTCCACGACCATGGTACTTGATCGTCGGGAGTATGTGACTGAGGGACTGCGTCAGCTTTCAGACAACACCACATACAAAGTTTGCCAAGGTAATCCCATTCCTGATGTCCAGGTGGAGCTTCAAGGAATCCTCAGAACCTTAGGCCCCCTACAAAACCTTTCACCTGACTCCATCAACCTCCTGAACCCACCAACACCCCGCACCCCTACCTTCTACCTTCTTCCTAAAATTCACAAACCCAATCATCCCGGCCGCCCCATTGTAGCTGGTTACCAAGCCCCCACAGAACATATCTCTGCCTACGTAGATCAACACCTTCAACCCATTACATGCAGTCTCCCATCCTTCATCAAAGACACCAACCACTTTCTCGAACACCTGGAAGAATCCTTACCCAATCCGTTACCCCCGGAAACCATCCTTGTAACCATTGATGCCACTTCCTTATACACAAATACCCCGCACATCCAGGGCCTCGCTGCGATGGAGCACTTCCTTTCACGCCGATCACCTGCCACCCTACCTAAAACCTCTTTCCTCATTACCTTAGCCAGCTTCATCCTGACCCATAACTTCTTCACTTTTGAAGACCAGACATACCAACAATTAAAGGGAACAGCCATGGGTACCAGGATGGCCCCCTCGTACGCCAACCTATTCATGGGTCACTTAGAGGAAGCCTTCTTGGTTACCCAGGCCTGCCAACCCAAAGTTTGGTACAGATTTATTGATGACATCTTCATGATCTGGACTCACAGTGAAGAAGAACTCCAGAATTTCCTCTCCAACCTCAACTCCTTTGGTTCCATCAGATTCACCTGGTCCTACTCCAAATCCCATGCCACTTTCCTTGATGTTGACCTCCACCTGTCCAATGGCCAGCTTCACACGTCCGTCCACATCAAACCCACCAACAAGCAACAGTACCTCCATTATGACAGCTGCCACCCATTCCACATCAAACGGTCCCTTCCCTACAGCCTATGTCTTCGTGGCAAACGAATCTGCTCCAGTTCGGAATCCCTGAACCATTACACCAACAACCTGACAACAGCTTTCGCATCCCACAACTACCCTCCCGACCTGGTACAGAAGCAAATAACCAGAGCCACTTCCTCATCCTCTCAAACCCAGAACCTCCCACAGAAGAACCACAAAAGTGCCCCACTTGTGACAGGATACTTTCCGGGACTGGATCAGACTCTGAATGTGGCTCTCCAGCAGGGATACGACTTCCTCAAATCCTGCCCTGAAATGAGATCCATCCTTCATGAAATCCTCCCCACTCCACCAAGAGCGTCTTTCCGCCGTCCACCTAACCTACGTAACCTCTTAGTTCATCCCTAAGAAATCCCCAAACCACCTTCCCTACCCTCTGGCTCCTACCCTTGTAACCGCCCCCGGTGTAAAACCTGTCCCATGCACCCTCCCACCACCACCAACTCCAGTCCTGTAACCCGGAGGGTGTACACGATCAAAGGCAGAGCCACGTGTGAAAGCACCCACGTGATCTACCAACTGACCTGCCTGCACTGTGACGCATTCTATGTGGGAATGACCAGCAACAAACTGTCCATTCGCATGAATGGACACAGGCAGACAGTGTTTGTTGGTAATGAGGATCACCCTGTGGCTAAACATGCCTTGGTGCACGGCCAGCACATCTTGGCACAGTGTTACACCGTCCGGGTTATCTGGATACTTCCCACAAACACCAACCTATCCGAACTCCAGAGATGGGAACTTGCTCTTCAATATATCCTCTCTTCCCGTTATCCTCCAGGCCTCAATATCTGCTAATTTCAAGTTGCCGCCACTCATACCTCACCTGTCAAAACTCTTTGCCTCTGTATATGTCTGCTTGTGTCTGTACATGTGTGTGTGTGTGTGTGTGTGTGTGTGTGTGTGTGTGTGTGTGTGTATACCCGTCCTTTTTTCCCCCCTAAGGTAAGTCTTTCCGCTCCCGGGATTGGAATGACTCCTTACCCTCCCCCTTAAAACCCAAATCCTTTCGTCTTTCCCTCTCCTTCCCCCTTTCCTGACGAGGCAACCGTTGGTTGCGAAAGCTAGAATTTTGTGTGTATGTTTGTGTTTGTTTGTGTGTCTATCGACGTGCCAGCGCTTTCGTTTGGTAAGTCACATAATCTTTGTTTTTAGATACACACACACACACACACACACACACACACACACACACACACACACACAGGTTTGCTGACCCGAGAAGGGAGGCACCAAGTTTGGTGGCAGCATCGCGACAAGAGGCGGTCATGAGGTCTGAGCGGCTGAAGCCATGAGCTACACAAGGAGGGCCTGCACAGGGGAAGGATCCTGGAGTACTTCACCGGATTCTGTGTCGACAACAAGCAGCAGGCCGACGTCCCATCAGTTGACTGGCAACATTTGTGTCGGATGACTGCTCGTGGCCTGGCTGCCCCCTTCTACCTGGCTGTCAACAGCACCAATCAGTAAACGCCACGACGCACTGTGGATCCATGGAGCTGCTTGCTGATAAAGGGGAGTAACTTTCTGTAATCCTTGTGGTGATTGGTGTCATTGTCTACCTGACCTCCTAATTATTTTCTGGTTTGTACCTGCCCTCAGAGTTTTACTCAGGCATCTCTTTGGTCGTAAATATAGACCGGAGTATTGTACTAGACACTAGTTGTAGTTTGAAAATTTGTTCTGATATTATATTCCCCTTCCTTTCTAGTTCATACCCAATCATTAATGTTTTAATGAATCAGCTCCTGGTTGGAAACACACTCTGAACAATTGTACCAAGGCACAGGTTGCCATTAAACAAACAGGGTCTTGCCGTTAGATTTAGATGCTAACCAGTTCAATTCCTTGATTGTAACTGTATTTGAGATAATCTGAACTACCTGTTGTACTAAGCTGTGCATTCCTGCCTTTGAAAAACCAGGTCATTATTGCTGTATTTTTAACTGGATCTTGTGGTTCCACCAAGTGAGTCTCTTGTAAAAAGTGCTCATACGTAACGTTTTAAAATGTTCCTTCAGAGCGGCCTTCGTAACTGAAAAGCAGTCTAACTATTGACATATTAATGGCCAATTGTCACCAGGACTTTAGTCAGAATAAGGATGTCAAAAGGGAGGGCTTGGGATCCAGTCGCACCTTGTTCCTGATTGAAATGAAAAGGTTGCTCGCTTTGAAGCAAGCCTTATCATTTTCATAACTGTTTCCTTATTTGTTTAACCTTTAAGCATAGGTGCACATCTTAACCCCGAACCTTTGCACATACTGTTTCCAAATAATATGTTATCAATATTACTTATATGTTTCCATGTGTTGCAAAAGGGCATTTAATAAGAGAAGCTGTGTACAGCACGATAGTAAACACCACTGTTTCACCCCATACTGGGCTGTCTTCAGGACCGGGGCCTTGTAATTACTGCCATGTTGTTCTTGTTTGGATTTCTCTTGTAAAAGCTTATTCATTTCACACATTTGTTAATTTGTAAAGAAAACAAATTTACTATTATATAACGTTAAAAAAACTGGTTGTGTTAAAAGGAAGTTACACTGGTGGGTCCTCCCTTCCACATTTTCCTTAATATCAGTAAATAACATGTCACAGTCATCATCAGTTATTTTACTGCCCAAACAACAAAACTCGTCTACTTCTTTCACTGTCTTGTTTCCTAATCTAATCCCCTCAGCATCACCTGATTTAATTACACTACATTCCATTATCTTTGTTTTACTTTTGTTGGTGTTCATCTTATATCCTCCTTTCAAGACACTGTCCATACTCCTTCCCTGGTCTTCCAAGTCCTTTGCTGTCTCTGATAGAATTACAATGTCATCAGCAAACCTCAAAGTTTTTTATTTCTTCTCCCTGAAATTGCTACTCCAAATTTTTCTTTGGTTTCCTTTACTGCTTGCTCAATGTACAGATTAAATATCATTGTGGGTCGGGTACAACACTGTCTCACTCCCTTCTCAACCACTGCTTCCTTTTCACAGCCATCGACTCGTTATACCTGTCATCTGGTTTCTGTACAAGTTGTAAATGGCTTTTTGCTCCCCATATTTTACATCTGCTAGCATCACAATTACAAAGAGAGTATTCCAGTCAATACTGTCAAAAGTTTTCTCTACATCTACAAATGCTATAAAAGTAGATTTGCCTTTCCTTAAATTGTCTTCTAAGATAAGTCACAGGGTCAATATTGCCTCGCATGTTCCTACATTTCTTCAGTATCCACACCGATCTTCCCCAATGTGAGCTATCACATTTTCCATTCTTCTGTAAAGAATTCATTACTTTTTTTCAGTCAAAAACTTAAAACTGGGTTTTTCTGATGACTTTAGCCCCATAACTGCTAGATGCAGCTACCTTGTAATTCTTACATGAACGGCAGAAAATCAAATGTCATCCACAAATAAGAAGCACTGCATGGAATTATTACTGTGGATGATCTATTATTGTCAGTGAATGAGAAACTGTTGTACATCTTCGAGGGCTACCATTCTTCTGTTGAAAATGAACTTGCACTTTACCCACTCAGTGTGGAATAGAGAAGTCGATACAAGGACAGCAAACTTTCTCATAAAAATTCATGCATGGATCTGTCTTCACTTAGTATTGTTAATTCACGTCCCCTTTAGACTGAAGAAACAAGATATTAGGTATTAGGTGATGCCTGCACAAAAACACTTGTTATACTGCTCCCAACAGCAGAGCCAGGTTAACAATGGTAGAATGACATTACCAAACCCATAATAGTGGCAAGTGAGGACCTGATGAATTCTAGGAACCTACCGCAGAAGTAGTTAACCGTATGTTCCAAAGGCTTTCCTGAAAATCCCTTGGTGTTAGCATTACACTGGGTGGGTACAGTTCTTCCCTTGTTTAATATGGAAATTGAAACAGCTTCTAGCCACAACCTGGGACATTTTCAGGTCACCTTCATTTACTTACATAACATGATGAAACCTTCCTTAGCATTTACTGCATGGTGAAGCTACACACTAAATGGCTTTGGTCATGACTTGGTAAAGTATCATTGCTCATCAGTGATCATTTAGTGGTGAGGGTGGTCCTGCCACAACTACTCCTTTATCTGTTTTATCATATGATTGTGTTTGTCCTAACTAGCCAACATGTTGTAATGTTCTCAATAATATGACTGCATATGCATCTTTCCAGAGTCATCCATGCCTAACTCTCACAAAGCAGACACTCACCATTGCATCTTAATGGACAGGTTGTCCCTAAGTCATTCTGACAATGGTGTGATGGAAGCTTTAGGAGCATCTTTGTAACAAATCTACCAGGGACATTTCATTTCAAACCTTTCAAATCTACCCAAGATGACTGATGGTGATGTGACTGTGAAGTGGAAAATGCCTAGGAAGAATAAAAGCTGAACCAAGAACAGGTAGACCTCATGCACTAATGGATAGGGACCATACAGGGACCACTGGGCATTGCAAAGAGTAAACCACTTTTAAAAATAACTTTCAAGAGAGGGGAAGCACAGCTCGGAGACACGGGGGACGACAATTAAAAAATGCTCAACTCAATAACCATTCAAATTATCATAAAAATTATAACAATTAAAAAAGTGAAGAATGCTCAGGTGTCTCCAAAACCCGCATAGCTGCACAAACCTGCTTTATTTGCAACTAGCAGATTAACATCGGTATAGATACATCTACAAGTTTATAAGGGTTATATTTTCATAATGTAGATGGACAATTACGGAGTCCCGGCATTCAGCAAGTTACCCATGTCAAGAATCACACCACAATGGTGGGTATGATATGCATATATATGCCATGTTGCTATCCGTTTTATACAGCTGGTGTCTACCAATCCTGTAATATATCCTATGAGGTGTTATCTCGCCTGGCTCATTCAGCAGCCATGCTTTGCACACTTTCAACAAACATCTTTTGGGTGTACTTAATTTTACTATGACAACCCACCTCTGTGGTTTGATTCTTAACATCGGTAACTTCCTGAATGGTAGGATGCTGTAATGTCCATCTGCATTATGAAAATACAACCATTATAAACCTGAAGATGTGTCTATACTGCCATGAAACTGGCAGTTGCAAATAAAGACCCTTCATACAGCTATGCGGCTTTTAGAAATGGCTCATCATTCTTGCCTTTTTTAATTATTGTAATTTTTATGAAAATGTAAATGGTTATTGAGTGGAGTGCTTTTTTAATTGTTGTTCACAGTTGCAAAGAGTGGTTACAAAAAAACACCAAAAGTAGTCATTCATGAGTTCCAGAGTGCTACCAGCACTCCAATTAGCAACATGATTGCATTTATTGATTTTAAAAAAAAGTGGAGTACAATGATTGTGTAGCTCCTCATAGGCCAAACATTTCTGTGGCCAATGCTAAGCGATGCTTGAGTTCATGTACAGAAAAATGCCACTAGACAGTGGATGATCGAAAATGAGTGGTTTGGTGCAATATATCACACTATACCCTGTGGAAATCTGATGGAAGGGATTTTGTGAATGCGTGGAGGAAGTTACCCACCATCAGGTGTAATGCTAAAAGTGATGTACAGAGGAGGTAGTGTTATGGCATGAGAGTGAGCTTCACGGTTATGATGTGGTCCTCTTATCGCACTTAAGAAAACAATAAATGTGGACGGATATGAACACATTGTACAGTATTGTGTACTGCATACATTAGATGAACAATTTGAAGGTGATTACTTGTATCAACATGTTGTGTCCTGAATGAATCTTCACTCTGCAGTTGACTGTGTGCTGATATGAAACCTCCTGCAGATTAAAACTATGTGCCGGACCAAGACTCGAACTCAAGACCAGAGTAACAGTCCAGCACACACTTTTAATCTGCCAGGAAGTTTCATGTTGTATCCTGTCATTCAGCATCATCTGTGGAGCAATGGCTTGTGGATAATAATATTCCTGAAATGGGATGGTCTGCCCAGCATCCTGAACTGAACCCAATGAACACCTTTGGGATAAGTTAGTAAATCAATTTTGCCCAGTGTCCAACATCACTACCTTCTCTGGTTTGGGCTTTTGAGGAGGATAAGCTGCCATTTCCCCATAGATATTCAGGCACTGCATTTAAAGTATAGCAGCGTTCAATCTGTCACAAAGGCAAAAGGTAGATGCTGCCCTATTAATGTTCAGTAATAGGTGTCTTGATAATTTTGATCAGGTAATGTCATGTGTAGTTCAGCATGCTGAGCAACTGTTTTGTCAGTTTCATTTCAGGGTCTGTTCAGTTTGGTGCACTCAGTAGAGCGCAAGTCATCAAATGTCTTCCCCTGAGCATGTTACAAGTTTAATGGTTGGGAATGGCCTTACAGCAGTTGTGATGTATGTATGCTACTTCACACTGAGAATATATATTTATTCTGACAATAAGTGGCCACCATAAGAGCTTAAGCTCTGTAGAAAATGGTAACAGAGCACCATGGCCTATTCTGAAGGCAAGGAGAAAATTTCTCAGCCTGGCAGTGAACCAATGTCAGTTAAGTAAAAAAGTACTTTTTTTACATATTCTTTTTTAGGTCAATGTATTCTGTCCAACATCATTCCACTGAGAATATTCCATACAAAATAACCATCTATGACTACCATGAGATCTTCACTGGATACAAAATATTTTATAATTCATTCTTTTATAAGTGGTGATGGATGGGTCTCAGATGTGAGAACAAGTAAAAGTTAGAGACAGCTAAAACTTGAGTTTTCTAATATCTACATCTATACTCCGTAAACCACTGTGAAATGTATGGCAGAGGGTACGTCTCATTGTGCCAGTTAACAGAGTTTCCCATGATTCCATTCACTTATGGAGTGCAGGAAGAATGGTTGATTGAATGCCTCTGTGCATGCTGCAATTATTCTGATCTTGTCCTCACGATCACTATGTGAGTGATATGTAGTGTATTGTGGTATATTCCTAAAGTCATCTTTTAAAGCCGGTTCTTGACTTCAACAGCAGACATTCTCAGAACAGTTTATGTCTATGTGCAGGAGTCTACCAGTTCAGTTTCTTTGCCATCTCTGTGACACTCTTCCATGGGTCAAACAGACCTGTGGCCATGCTGCATACATTCAGTTGTTGCAAAACAATCGGTATGCACAGGTCCAACTTCGAGATATGTCACACCCTGAGGGGCACATACAATAACTCAGTAACATTTTATTTCAAAAACAACATACAATCAGGAATTTTTTTGAACAACATTAATGTTTAATATTACCCACTGAAGTACTGTTCACAAATTTTACATTTTGTTACTACCGTACCCATAAACAGTTGGGTACTGTTCAAAATGTTCAGCAGTAAGATTGTGTTGTAAAACACTTAAAACATTTTTATAAGCAGAAAAAGACCATTCTACGGCACTTGTTTCTGGCACAAGTTTACCCATTCCATTAATAAAACTATCAATATGAGACAAGGATTCAAAGCTTGAGTTATTGTTCAAAATGTTTTCAAACTATTCTTTAAGTTTTCTCAGGAATACCTCCAGCAATGAGGAGTTCACTAGGCTAATTTTATTGGTTAAATGAAAGGATTCATTCAACACTTTTTTTTTTAGTACTGGAAGCAATAATTAAATGCTTCCTTGCACTGGCAAACTGCCAAAGCCTCTGCTCTATCAAAGTCATATACTACACCTCTGATGGCCTCAAAACATTCATTGTAGAACAACACAGCTTTGACCCACATACTCCAATCAGTTACCACTGGTTCTGCATGTAAAGGCACATTTGGTAGTTTTCCTTCCTAGGTCTTTATGCAAGCAGGTGCCTTAAGAAACACTTTATTTGTGGATGAAATCAGTTTATTTACATTCACAAACATGGATCGTAGTTCTTCAGCAAGGCGATTTACTCTGTGCTCGAAGTACATCACATGAATGAAATTGGGATAAAATGCTTAGAGTGTTTTTGCTGCTTTGATCATATAGGAAGCAGCATCTAAGAGAAACACCCTTTCACCTGCAGAAGATTCTGGAAATAATATTCTAATATTCTCATTCACAAATCTGGTGTGCACCAACAGTTAAATTTCCAATGTAACGACCACAAGTGTCAGTAGTGTCAGTAGTTCAAGTCTCCGTCGGGCACACAGTTTTAATCTGCCAGGAAGTTTCACAAGTGTCAGTAGTTTAGTCAACTGAAAGCCAAATAAAGTTGTCCTCAAGTTCTTTGCATATTTCTTCCAGAACATGTTGGTAAAATGTCACTATATAATGTTTATGTAACATTGATTCATTTGGTATATTTTGATTTAAGCAATATTTGTGCAGGAAATATTTCACAATAGGGTTTGTAAGTTTGTGCAAAGATGAATATTACTTGCAATGAGTACTTCACATAAATCCATTTTTAAGCGATTTTTTTGTTTACCTTTGGAGGTTAAATCCCTGCTACTGCTACTTGCCACTGTCTTTTGCATCCAGTGATGAAGACTTGTCTTGACATGCTGGTTTATTTGAAACCTTTTTTTTTTTTTTTTTTTTTTGCACAAAACGTTTTTCTCACGAACTCAACAATATAAAACATTTCTGTCATGTGTAAATGTTACAGAATGGTCAGCTATCCACAAATCAAGATTTCTTTTTCCAGGTGGCATGATGCACAAGACATTACACGGTACATGTAGGCACATTAAAATCTGAACAAATAAAAAGAAAACTAAACTGAAACAATGCACATGCATGACATGTGCAGTATGACAGAGGAGGGCATTAAGAAAGAACTCTGCCTGTGTGTTTCTGTTCAGTAATCAGCCCACTAGCCAGTAGTCTCTTGGTTAGCAATCACCTGCAGTTATAGGTTGCGGTCACTCTGTGAGACATAGAAACATGACTGAGCTAGAGCTTGCCCATCTAGATTTTTAAAATATCGTAAACATAGAGCAAAAATATGCATCATGACCAATTTTTAGCCAACAATGACTGGTGAGAAGGATGTAAATATGCAAAATACACATACAACATGCAAATGATTATAATCCGGTCTCTATCATTAATATAAAACATGAAAGGGCCAAAATACTTACATAGCAAATATCAGACACTATTTCACTGTTTGAAAGATAATAAATAAGATGTTATCCTTTTCCTGGCCTTATAGGATTATTTTGCTTTCATATAGATTATCCCCTCATTATTTTGGTTTTTCTGCTTTTTTTCACTTCCTTTAAAATATCATAAAGAACAAACTTGAATAACTTGCCTTCTATACTTCAACTAAAACCATTTTTGGCACTGACACTCATTAATAGTGGGGAGTGAAGTTTCTGGCTCAGACACAACATACCATATGCTCACACTCTCAATAACTTATGCAGCTGCTATCACCTGGTGTGGCTGTACTGCTTGTAACTGCAAAACAAGTATCACAATGAGCATGTGGAGCTGAGAAACGTCTGTGATTGTCTGATACCAGCCCCTACCAATTTACTCATTGAAATATAGGTCATAAAGTTATTTTAACTGAAGTATAGAGACCAGTATGGTGTGGTCAAACCGTTAAAATGGTATGTTGAGTTTTCTGCGTACAGCCTGACTTTAGGCATATGAATCTTGCTGTTGCGAGCTCTGAAGGTATAAATATATGGAACATTAGAACGAAGATTGATGTTTTAACTACATTTTTATTTACTCTTTTTCTAATATTTGTTACACTGGTCTCCTCATCCTTTATATAGCCCTCTTTCAATTAGCAGGGACTTTGATCTATTATACTCTTACTCAACACTCATTCTTACAATCTGTAAGTATAGAATAATTCGCTGATGTTCATAATGAAAGCTTTCTTCTGTCTTCGTTTTACTGTAATTAGAATTCATTTTTGTGTGGTAAACTTTTTTAAAAAAATAGTAAATCCAGGGTTTTCAGTAAGTAACATTTTTGTCAAAAATGAAATTAAAGCATAACAAAGGAAGGAGCAATACAAGTTTACATGCAACCAGTGTAATGTATGATTTTTATTTCCATTAGGAAGATAAGCTGTGTAACTCATTATGACACATGTACTTCATAGATTATTAAAAAAGTTCAACAAACTGTAATACCTGTTATCAAATAAAAAATACTTGAGACCTACCTGCTTTGAATCCTTTAGTCTGCGAAATTTGGAACCTTTGGCAGTCTTTGAGATCTCATAAACAACAAGGCAGAGACGTGCCATTCGTGGGATGTTACAGACTTGTATGTCAAACTGCAAATCCTCCTCCCACTCACACTCCCCATCCTTCGACACTTGCTTCTCACTTGTCTTCTGCGGCTCAGCAAGTGACTTACCTCCATGAAAGAGGCCTGCTTGCACTCCCACCTGAAATAGTATGAACGTGTTCAATTTACGAGAGAGAGAATAAGTAGCAGGATTCATAAAAATTCATAACAGAAGCAACTGTGAGTGTCAAGTGTTACAACAATCTGTGAATCTGTTGTTAAGTGAGTTGTTGTTGTTTTGCTGTGGTTCTCAGTAGCACGATTTGTTTTGCAAAGTGCTCCACACTAAACTATCCTGTGCAAGTCTCGTCATCTCTAAATAACTTCTGCAATCCACACCCATTTAAACTTATTTACTGTATAGGATATGTCTCATCAACCTACATCTTTCTTTTAGTCAAGATACGCCAAAAATTCTTTCCTTCCAAATTCAGTTATTTCTACATTAGTTATGCAATCTACCCATCAAGTCTTCAACACTCTTCTGTACACGACATTTCAAAACCTTTGAATCAATTCTCATCTACACTGTTTATTGTTCAGATATCACCTTCTTATAAGACTACACTCCAGCCATTTTTTTCTAGCACTTAAATTTATATACATTATAAACATATTTCATTTTTTCAGAAAGGCAGGTGCTTATCATAATCTTGTGTGTCTAATGCATTTAACAATTTATTCAATGGCGAGAAGCGCACACCAGAATCAGAGGCAGTTGTCACCTGAAATCAAAGAATCACTATCAGCTATTATCTTCACAACTAACATTTCAACCACACCAGGCACTCTGAGCTGTACAGGGCAATTAACTTACATCTTCATTTAATTGAAACTAAAGAATTAAAATGCCATTTCTTGTTTTAATGTGTGTGGCTCCAAATCAGTTATTTGACCTCACGTAATATTTTCCTAACTCTTGACTTGCTGGTATACCTGCAGTTGTCTAGCACCAGTAATCATTAACAACTGGTAGGAAAGAAGGGCTGCTACATAACTGTCTGAACATGAGGAATTACATCATGATATGTATGAATACATCTTGAAAGTACTACGAATGCATATAACAAAAGAAAGTAGAGTTGACTAAGTTGACCAAATTTTTCCATTGGAGGTTCAATCATTTTACAAAAGCTTTTCAGTATGAAATTTGGATCATTTTGACCCCACAAAAATGCACAAGCAGATAGTGTAAGCATTGCCTTATGTAGTCAGTTATCAAATGAGACACTTTCACAAAGGCTAGATTTTTTGCTGCAATTGGATATTCTGGTACCTATATACTGTCTTCAACTGCTGAAAAGCACATCAGCTGGATGGATATAAACTGGAGAAAGAAAACCATGTTCTCTAATGGAGAACAGGCAATATATTTTTAGGGTACGTCAATGCAAAGTGTAGTGTAGCAAATTCATTTGTGGCACCTGTTTTTCAGGAGCTGCCAACCGAATGTACATGCCAAAGGTTTCATCATTATTTAATGTATTTTAAAGTAGGAGTATTGTACTTTTCTGTTACTACAAAAAAAAGATTGTGTCCTGTATTTCAGTTACTCCTGAGTACTGGGAGAATATGTGATGCCTCCACTGACTGAGCCACAACAATCAATTGGTCACTAACTGCATGCCCCACTAATTTCCATCACTCAATGAGAAGCATACACTCACTGTCCTGGGACATTCTTAGAATTGTTAAAATAAACTAGTGTTGTATAATTTTGCTATTAATTCATTGGTGTGACATTTTTAATGTTATCAGAGTCATGATGTAGACAATAAACATCCATACTGATCACAAGTAAGTGGTTCTCATTTCAGAGCACTTTTTTAAAGCTTACCTTGTAATAATTAGCAATGGTTTTCTCATTTATTTTTGCTGACTTCTAAGCTAGATGAGGCCTGTGGAATTCTTCAACTACAGGTGACTTTTGCTGGAGTATCATGACATATTTTTTTTTTATTTTAGAGGAAGATTTTAATATGATTGAGACTTTTCAGAAGACATTTCAATACATTTTGTGCTGATCAGAGGCTGAGTTTTAAGTTAATTAATGGCAACATTGAGGAAGAAGTCAATTACTGCTGTCACCCTTGTACTGCTGCTACAATATTTTTCTCTCTCATATTGCAAAGCCACAGACATGCAGTCATCATTAACATCTAACTCAAAAAAGAGATTGGGGAATCATTTCAAAGGCAAGAATATTAAACTGATGAGATGAGAATCTTGTGTCCAACACTACAATACAGGAAAAGGAGGGAGATGAGGAAGGGGGGCAGGGGTGGGGGAGGAGAGGTGTAGGAGGGAGACCATTAGAAAAGGAATGAACCACGTAACTGTTGCAATTTTCTGATAAAGAGCATAGATATGTGTCATGTTTCATTCATCTACAGGTCAGCAGTTGCCTTTTGTAATTTTTGTTAGTTTGTTTTCATTCTGTAATTTCCATTGCTGTGCTATTACATAAGAGTATGTACTGCTAGATTACACTTATCACACAAAGATTTTAAAATGGTGGGCACTGCTTTTCTATTGAATTTTGACAAGTTATAGCTTGTGCTAACGAACAGTATATTTCAAGAAGTTCAAAAGTTTGTTCATTCATTCATCCAAACTTAAAACAGTAAATAAAACTTCAAACGTGCAACAGTCAACCATTCTTAATAGAGATGGTGTGTCAATAGTGCAAATCCTTACCAATAAAAAGGAATTTCAATAATGCAAAATACTAATGCACATACATTACCTCTGTTCGTGTTACATCGCAGTTCAGGCGGCATATGGCACTTATGCGGAATGCAAATTTCACATCTATGGACCACGATGACAAATGCTTCCCCTTCTTTTTCCAAGTTAAAGTTGACGACGATGACCTTGGTTTCCTTTCTACATCTTCAGCATCCTCATACACATTGTCAATATCAACTGAAAATAATGGGTTTGTCCATAACATAGTTTTACAAATAGAAACGCTATAGTATCTTGTACAATTTATCACAAAACATGAACTTCCTTCACACAAGACTAGAAATGCCAGGTGCAGAATTAGTTTAAAAAGATTTAATTTTTAGTGACCAAGACTTGTTGGTTAGAATGAAAAAGAGCTTAGACTTAAAAGTAGACCTCTTTGTAGATATCTACACAAAAAAGTGCAGAAAAAAGAGAAACAAGTAAATAGGTCAGCAATTTCAACCATCGTCCTTCCAATGGTGAAAAGTGGCCTCTTTGGTTTCACTTGGTTCTGGGCTAGCAGGTACCATTACATTCTAGCAGTGTCTCTGATGTCATTCCATCATGTACAACCATTTCATGACATGGTAGGAACAGTATTATCTGTGTTTTGCCTCTTATGATGTTGTTACATTAATACTTTATTTATCTGTTACAGACATATTCAAATTTATTATTTATTTGTTGAGGGCCTCTTGGACCACACTATCCTTTCTGCATACAGCACTCATTCATTCACACATCATATTTTGTAAATTCCATCATCAAGGAGAGCCTTCAATGATGTAGGATGAGTAAAGATGCACATTAACAGGGAAAAAGCATCTGCTGCTGGTACTTCTGCAAAATAAATCAACAATCATAGGTTATGGAAATATCACTGAAAATACCAACAGGGTAATTTTTCTGGTTTGGCAGAACTGAGTTCATGAGATTACATAATGTTTTCACAAGCAGTGAGCTTTGCTTCCTTCTTAACACACAATTCCTGCAATGTTCATGAGATGGTTTGTTCACACTTCACATCTTGTTTTTGGTCATTAGTTTCAATTCAGCCTGTTTCTCACTATCTTTTTGTGGAAGACATATCTGTCAAAAGCATCTTCATGCTAGATTTATAGGATGCCTCCTTCGGTGCTTGTAAACTGGGTCATTGTGGTTTAGGGTTTTATACTGAAACAGTCTAAACATCTTTATAGTCTTCCTAATTCTGTCCACTCATTTCAGCTGACCAGAACATCATGCTTATCTTTTGCGTATCATCCCTATGAGTTTATATACTTTATTGTAAATTCCTTTGTCAATTTTTTTCATGAATGCCATTCTTGTTATTGGATCCCAGTTTTCTTCTAATGATACTGTACACTTTCTTGTCCTTTACTGCCACCCAAGAACAAGGTTTCACCTACTTACAAAACTAATGGTTTCAGAACTGTTGTATAATTACATATTCTGGTGACAGAGGTCATCGCAACTTCGCATATTCATGGTCAAGCTGTTTTTATAACTATATTACCAATATACTTAATTTTTTCTACTATGTCTGTAGCACCAATACTTTATGCCATTAATGTAACTGCTGCATCATTATTGTGTGTTCATAAATGTATATATTTTTCACTATTTGTAGCAATGAATATTTTTTGTTTAATTTATGTATGAAAAAATTTTGGTGTTATTAATGATTCGTACACAGGGATTGATAGGTAGTAATGTATTGTTAAGGAAGGAAAAGCTGGAGGGAAGACCCTAGGCATGTAGGAAGTGGACAGTGCACCAAGAGCAGAATAGCCACCAGCCAGTCACTAGCCTTTAGACTGTCAACATCTTGGTGCAGAAGCAGGGGTAATTATCTGCAAATCTACTGAAAATGAGCCTCAAATGAATGCATTACCAGCTTACTACAACATGGAATGTTTGTGCAAGCTCCAGAAAGAAGAATTACATTAGAGCAACTTACGTGATGAATCACACTTGCGCAATACTAATACATGCCATACATGAATCATTATCTCCTTTATTGTGAACTAATATATTTGTGAAATTCAAATTTCATGTGTTACCAAACAGTCATTGACCTTAGGCATTTAACCTGTGCTCAGATCCTATTCCCAATTCCTAATGTTATGCTGAGTGTCCACAATACTGAATTTAGTTTTAAAGGGCATTTTGGTTTTGTTAATAATGATGATGATGATTAAGATGATGTAATAGCTGAAGTGCTTAAAACAGGAATAAAATCACTAGTCAAATTTAAGAAAGATTGCTTTCTTAGATTTCACAATCTGAACTGAAAATTTACTTGTTGAAAAAATAACTAACATATTATTCCACTCTGTTATGAAACCAGTCTTAAACAAAGAATTGATAAAAAGCTGAATTTTGAGTAAAGTAATTTTGCTTTAAGAGCATTTCAAGTAAGTGTACCTACTGAGAGGGCCTCCTTATTCTAGAAACACATTTGATCATTGCCTGAATAGATACTGTAAGAGAAACATTCTTTCAAAGTTAGACTGTTCAGTTGGTAAACCTTATTGTGAGGGAGAGTTTTGCTAGTCTGTTAATACCTCATAGTAGAGTGCTATATAGAAGCTCTTGTTAATGACTGATTTTGCAAAACTCTTTCCAAGAGATAAATGTTAGAAGGTTTCATTTTATCTAATGAATCTCTGAAGCTTAAAATTATTAACACTTATTTCAAAATTATATGTCCAACTTAGACTGGCAGTCATTTTTTTCACCTCTTTACAAATAATAACACCAGCTAAACGAATGTTCACATACTGTACTCTAATCTCTACTCTCATTTAGAAAACATCAGGTGACAATTATTGAACTATATGAAAAATATAAATTAGTTACAAACTAAGGCTTGCACACACTTTACTCAACATGTAAACATCACTACAGGATTTAGGTTGAGACATGTTCGATATGCCTGCCATCATCAGGTACAGATGAATAACGAAGTTCTCCTTGACTCGCTGAAGTGTCCAAACATCGATACTGTCGATGACCTCCTGAATAGCTGTTTTCAGTTCAGCAAGGTTCTGGTCTTATTGCTGTACATCTTCTCTTTAATATAGCCCATAAAAAGTAGTTTCATATTTGCAGATTCCGAGAATATGGTGGCCAATTGACGCCCATGTCAGTAGCCTCTGGGTACCCCAAAGCCTAAATGTGACCCCCAAAGTGCTGCTCCAGGACATCAAACACTCTCCTGCTTTTATGGGATTGAGCTCAATCTTGCATGAACCACATCTTGTTGAGATCAGGGTCACTTTGGATAATGAAGACGAAATCATCTTCCAAAACCTTCACGTACTGTTTGGTAGTCACCGTGCCATCAAGGAATATCACACCGATTATTCCGTGACTGGATATTGCATACCACACAGTCACCCGTTGAGGGTGAAGAGACTTCTTGATCGTGAAATGCAGATTCTCGGTCCCCCAAATGCACCAATTTTGATTACTGATGAATCCCTCCAAATGAAAGTGGGCTTCGTCACTAAACCAAAACATATTCACATCAAAGTCCTGTTCGGCAGTTCTCTGGACAATAGTGTTGACAGAACACAACCACTGTTCATGGTCCTGGGGCTTAATGGCTGATGGGTTTGAATTTTGTGTGTGAGGAGATGCAGATCTTTAACAATAATTTGTTGCAGTGTCTCCCAGTTATTTCCCACTTGTCTGATAGATTTCCTGGGGCAGGTTTGACACACAGCACATGTCTTCTTGATGTTTTCAGACTTTTCACCCTTTTTGAATGACCGACATTGCCAACACCGTCATCACGAGCACTATCCATTCTCTCAAACTTCCAAATCAAATTCTTGATAGTTAGCACACTTGGACCTGCTGTCTTCATCTTGAACTCAGTTACAAACTTTCTTTGAGCCACAGTTGGGCTGTTACTGCTCACTTAGTAAGCCTTCACCGGCACTATAAACTCAGGCAAGTTGTACTGTGACATTTTCATGTGCAAATGGCCGACAGCCACAAGGCACATGCGCATACTATTTCCCATCATGCACCGTGGCCAACTGCGGAATTTGAACAACCCAACACAAACCGTTCAGAAGTTATTACAATTTTATTTCATATAGTTCAATAATTGTCACCCTGCATGTTGTGTTTTGAAGATAAAAGTAATAGTCTGATTGCTTATACTCAATTAATTACACAATCATAGTCATAAATCCCGTGAAAGGGTACCTCTAACAAACTTACTATTATAAGGGGCGTTATATATTGATGTACCTGCATTATGCATGGAATTTTAAAGGGGATCTTTGATGATTGTCTTTTTAAGAATGTGTGTGTGCCAGTTCATTCCACAAATTCCTTTAGCAGGTTGATTTGGATTCTAGCAATTTCTACATTAT
This sequence comes from Schistocerca cancellata, assembly GCF_023864275.1. Lineage (NCBI taxonomy): Eukaryota > Metazoa > Arthropoda > Insecta > Orthoptera > Acrididae > Schistocerca > Schistocerca cancellata. The sequence continues at coordinate 676,162,839 of NC_064628.1, forward strand.
TTGAGAGGATAAGACACAAAATGGTATATTTCATTTCCATTTTAAGGGGATGCAGCTGTCTTATGCTATTTTTATTTATCAGGTTTGGATGAAAAGCAGCACAGACAAGTCATCCTCTTGCTGCACTACTATTCTGACCTCAAAGGAATAAAAGCGACACCCTTAGAAACTCATCTTGTATTTTGTGTCTACCAGGGTGGCTGTAATTATGGTATGCTGTTTCAGGTCAACCCCAAATTTACATTGGCCTCATAATATAAAGAGTCAAACTGTTAATGTCAAAGGCTGACACACACTGTTTAGAGCTAAGCAGACAATACTTTTGAATGTTTTGAGGTTGTGGATGTATTTGGCTACTGAGCATTTTTTCCTGAAGTTCTTTACTGATTACCTTTTGATCACTCCAGAGTGGCAAATGATAAAATTGTGTAAATCATATGTAATTGCTGTCACTTTTCATGCTGCCTCACTTGCACAATGGACAGATCTACGCTATTCACCACTCTTTGGGTATGGCTTCCACATTACAAATTTCTTCAATTTGCTTTTGCAGTATTTCATCCAACATGGGTTTTCAGAAGGTTTTTTCCTTGTTCCTCTTAATTCTGTTGAGAGGCCAGGCAAATGAGTGGTTCCTGAAGAGAGGCACCAGCCTTTTCAGTAGCTGAAGGGGCAACAGTCTGGGTTATTGAGTGAAGTAGCCTTGTAACGTCAACCAAAACGGCATTGCTGTGTCTGTACTGTGAACGGATGAAAGCAAGGGGAAACTATAGCTGTAATTTTTCCTAAGGTCATGCAGCTTTACTGGATTGTTAAATGATGATGGTGCCCTCTTGGGTAACATATTCTGGAGGTAAGATAGTCCTCTATTCAGATCTCCTGGTGGGGACTTCTCTGGATGACATCGTTATCAGGAGAAACAAAACTAGCATTCTACGGATCAGAGCCTGGAATGACAGCTCCCTTAATCAAGCACATAGGTTAGAAAATTTACAAAGGGAAAAGGATATGTTAAAGTTACATATAGTGGGAATTAATAAATTTTGGTGGCAGGAGGAACAGGACTTCTGGTCAGGTGAATAGAGTGTTAAAAATACTAAATCAAATAGGGGTAATGGAGGAGTAGGTTTAATATTGAATAAAAAGCTACTATGAACAACATTGTGAACACACTATAGAAGGCAAGATAGGCATAAAGCCCATGCCTACCACAGTAGTACAAGCTTATATGCCAACTAGCACCATAGATGATGAGATAAAAGAAATTATTCAGATAGTTAAGGGAGATGAAAATTTAAAAGTCATAGGGGACTGGAATTTGATAGTAGGAAAAGGAAGAGAAGGAAAAGTAGTAGGTGATATGGACTGGGGCTAAGGAATGAAAGAGGAAGCAGCCTGATAGAATTATGCACAGAGCATAACTTAATCATCATTAACAATTGGTTTAAGAATCACGAAAGAAAGCTGTATATATGGAAGAGACCTGGAGACATCGGAAGGTTTCAGATTGATTATATAATGGTTAGACAGATTTAGATGTTGGCTCTGCCCACAATTTACTGGTTATGAACTTTAGCTTAAAACTGAAGAATCTGCAATAAAGGTACAAATTAAAGGAGATGGGACCTGGATAAACTGAAAGAATCAGAAGTTTTAGAGAGTTTTACTGGTAGCATTAAGGAATGATTGTCAAGAACAGGGGAAAGTATTACAGTAGAAGAAGAATGGGTAGCTTTGACAGATGAAATAGCAAAGCCAGCAGAGGATCAAGTAGGTAAAGAGACAAGGGCTAGCAGAAATTCTTGGATAACACAAGAGATATTGAATTTAATTGATGAAAGGATAAAACATACAATTGTAGTAAATGAAACAGCCATAAAGTAATAAAAATGTCTCAAAAATAAAATCAACATGAAGTGCAAAATGGCTAAGTGAGACTGGCTAGAGAACTAATATAAGAATGTAGAAACATATATCGCTAGGGATAAGACAGATGCCGCCTACGGAAAAGTAAAGAGACCTTTGGAGAAAAGAGAACCACCTGTATGAATGTCAAGAGCTCAGATGGAAAACCAGTCCTGAGCAAAGAAGGGAAAGCAAATAGGCCGGAATTTGTAGAGGGTCTATACAAGGGCGATGTACTTGAGGGCAGTATTATGGAAATGGAAGAGGACATAGATGAAGATGAGATGGGGAATATAATACTGTGTGACGAATTTGACAGAGCACTGAAAGACCTAAGTTGAAACAAGGCCTCAGGAGTAGACAACATTCCATTAGAACTGCTGATAGCCTTGGGAGAGCCAGCCATGACAAAATTCTTCTGCCTAATGAGCAAGTTGTGGGGAAACAGGCAAAGTACCCTCAGACTTCAAGAAGAATACAATAAATCCAATTCCAAAGAAAGCAGGTGCTGACAGGTGTAAAAATTACTGAACTGTCAGTTTAATAAATCACAGCTGCAAAATATAAATACAAATTCTTTGCAGATGGATGGAAAAAGTGGTAGAAGCCGACCTTGGGGAAGATCAGTTTGGATTCTATAGAAATGTAGTTACATTTACAGAGATATGTCAAGGAATGGGAAACTTTATGTTATAGCATTTGTAGACTTAGAGAAACCTTTTGACAATGTTGACTGGAATACTCTCTTTCAAATTCTGAAGATGGCAGGGGTAAAATACAGGGAGTGAAAGGCTATTTACAGTTCGTACAAAAACCACATGTCAGTTATAAAAGTCGAGGGGCACCAGAGGGAAGCAGTGGTTGAGAAGGGAATGAGACACGTTGTAGCCTATCCGCAATGTTATTCAATCTGTATACTGAGCAAGCAGTAAAGGAAACTAAAGAAAAACTTGGAGTAGGAATTAAAATCCAGGGAGAAGAAATAAAAACTTTGAGGTTTGCTGATGACACTGTAATTCTGTCAGATAGCAATGGATTTGGAAGAACAGTTGAATGGAATAGACAGTGTCTTGATAGGAGGTTGTAAGATTAACATCAATAAAAGCGAAACAAGGATAATGGAATCTAGTTGAATTAAACCAGGTGATACTGAGGGAATTAGATTATCAAATCAGACACTTAAAGTAGTAGATGAGTTTTGCTTTTTGGGCAGCAAAATCGCTGATGATGGTCGTAGTAGGAAGGATATAAAACATGGACTGGCAATGGTAAGGAAAGAGCTTCTGAAGAAATTTGTTAACATAGAGTATAGATTTAAGTGTCTGGAGGTCTTTTCTGAAAGTATTTGTATGGAGTGTAGCTATGTTTGGGAGTGAAACATGGATTATAAACAGTTTAGACAAGAAGACAACAGAATCTTTTGAAATGTGGTGCTGCAATAGAATGTTGAAGATTAGATGGGTAGATATGTAAGTAATGAGGAGGTACTGAATAGAATTGGGGAGAAAAGGAGTTTGTGGCATAACTTGACTATAAGACAGTTGGAAGGACACATTCCGAGGCAACAACGGATCACAAATTTAGTATTGGAGGGAAGCGTGGAGGGCAAAAATCGTAGAGGGAAACCAAGAGATGAATATAGTAAGCAGATCAGAAGGATGTAGGTTGCAGTAGTTACTCGGAGATGAAAAGACTTACACAGGATAGAGTAGCATGGAGAGCTGTATCAAACCAGCCTTTGGACTGAAGACCAAACAACAACTTTGGTCCCATTTTTTGTAAACAGTACTGGGATGATTTCTCTATATTAATTGTTTCAAAAGAAAAAACAATGTGTCAATCTGACTGTTGTCTCATTTCATACTCAGAAATCTGTGTAAGGAACAAAGGATACAATTTACGCAACACAGGTTTCCTTCATCTTTACAAGGGATGGGAGAATCAATTATTGTCTTCCTGAAGTCACAGAATGACACTTCAATTTTTCATAAGTTCCTCATTCAACCACCCACACTAATATAAATTTCACTTAATGTTGTTTCTCTTTCCTTATTACTATGGCAATTCTGTAACAAAGAATATACACAGTAGTTTTGTCACAGACAGTAAATGTGATGTAAAATTCTGAAATTGCCTTGAAGTCAGAAAAGAAATGTTTATTCAAAAGCTGTTACCATTTAATCTAAGTCAGTATTTTTACCTTTATTTAATAATGAACAGATGATTCTCTTTATCTTCTTAATGTTGAGTACCACAGCTAAGTATCTGTTAAAAGGAATTTTTAAGCTTTCCATTCCAGCTTCATTATTTTTGACAAGAGTGTGGGTGGCGGTTTTTTTTTTAGTGAAAACATAACATGGAAGTTCACAATTAAAACCAGAAAGCTTACTGAATGCAGTAATAGTCATCTTAATAATTCGTGCTACATTATAGGACACTATATGTGCGCACTACATCTGTACTAAATGACTTACTAATTCACTAATTTGTGTATGTGTAACTTTCTTAAAGTTATCAATGAAATTCCACCAAAGTCTGGTCAATTTTCTATAGGCCTCTCCAAAAAATGCCACAAGTCTTCATGTCTGCACATTTCTGAAAAACTCCGCAAGCCAGTTTATGGAGTGTGGCAGAGTGTACTTTGTATACTATTGTCACAGTGGACGATCCTCTGGTCTCCACGCTTTGTGATGAGACGTGAACATAATTTCTTTTTATAAAGAACGTCCTATACCATGTGGCCTACTCATTATTTCATGCAAAGGACATTACCAGAAATGTTGCAGTGGGATTTAGTACATGGACCCAACGACTGTCTTTAACAATTTTTACGATATGTTGACAGGCTGGATAGGGCAGTAGAAAGAATGTATGACTTTAATGTATACGCCAAACAGCCACAAAGATATTACAAATTTTCTGAATGCCTCAAAAGTGCCTGAAAGTTCTGTTTCCCCATCAATTACCTGAAATCTGAAGCGCTTTTTTTAATTAATGTAGTGGGACGTTTTAGTTTGTTGGCTGTTCGAAACATTTTAAATGTTTGTGAGAATATAAGGAAGTGTCGACCATAAACCACCCATTAATAATTGGAATGATAGAAATTGCAATGGGAATAATTGCAGAAACAGGGATAATGGTAACTTCTATCAGGATCAAAGTGTCAATAAGAGAAATTTTGAACATCCGCAAGAGAGGAATAATGGGCATAACCATGAGCATTTTAATAGAAGAAACAATCATAGAAGTAACTACTCGGGAAATGGCAGTTCGCCTCAATGAAGGTGAGGAAACACAACAAGCACGGGAACCCTAAGTTGCACTTGCAATTAGACAGCAATAACAATGTTAATGGTACGACACAGGTACCTGAAGTTGAACAGAAGTAATATCAGATTTCTCATTTATGTTTTGATCAAAAGTTTTGGGATATTATGTTTAACTATGGTGATGTAGGTGCCAATCACAAACCAGAATGTGAGAGTAGTGAGAATTTATATATAGTATGTATAATGAACTCTTGGTCAAAAAACAGCGTTATGTACGTAAATCAGGTGATGACTGTATTGGATCTGAAATAGGTGGTATTTTCGATGTAGATGTGAATGAGAGCTATGAAATAACTGAGGTCGGTAAGTATGAAACTGGTAGCTTATGTCAAATGAATGTCGGTAAGGGAAGTGACTTTGATGGAGATGAGACTTGTGTTATTAATTATGCTGATGAGGTAATTTTGGAGAAAGATGATGATGATGATGATGATGATTATCGGGTATTTGTGGAGTTTAAGAATAATGAAGTGTCAGAGTTGCCTGTGAATGATGCTGACAATAGAGGTCAGGTAAGTGATGTACGTAAGTGAGAGTCATGGAATACCAGTCCAGTCAAATCAGTTTTTCATTAATGTCATGGAGATTAATGATCAAACAGTAAAGATAAGTTATTTGTGAGCCTAGAGAATAAAGGTGAAAACTTTCTGAAGTTTGTTTGGAACCAGATTGATGATACGATAGATAAATGGGCACTCTAGAATAAGCTAGCTGTGGTTAGTCAAAATTTGTATCCAAATTGGTGGTACGAAGTGAAAGAAGACCTAAGAAGGAGGTGCAATTTTGACAGTAATATATTTTGTGTTCTTCTGTAATATGTGATGTTAGTTATGCCATGGAATCCATTCATTGTCTTCAATCTTGACCTGACAACACAAGTAAGCAAAGTAATGCTACGATAACAGTAAAGCAGATAAAACCCTGTGAAGACAGGATGGATGTAGCACTTGATGAAATTGAAATCGATCTTTTACATGACGTGTCTGACAATATAGAAGATGATTCTGATTGATACAGATAGCCCACTTTGTGGTATATCTGAACAATCTAGAGTCAAGGTCAAGTATAGTAAGAATTTTGTGGAAATGTCCATTGAAGTGTAAAGAGGAGTAAGAGTAAGAAAAGAAAACTAGTAAAATCTCAGGTACTATTAACTTTTAGTATAGAGGACAAGACCTTTGAACATGAATGCATATTGACCCATAGTCTAGAAGAAGATATACACTATGTTTGCAGATTCATATGACTATATAGTTGTGTTTTGCTTGTCAGGAATGTAGTATGTACAATATGATTTCTAAAATTCTGTCTTATCTATTGACTAAGTTTAAGACCTGGATAAACTGAAAGAACCAGGGGTTGTACAGAGTTTGAGGGTGAGCATAAGGGAACAATTGACAGGAAAGGAGGAAAGAAATACAGTAGAAGACGAGTGGGTAGCTCTGAGGGATGAAGTAGTGAAGGCAGCAGAGGACCAAGTAGGTAAAAAGACAAGGGCTAGTAGAAATCCTTGGGTAACAGAAGAAATATTGAATTTAATTGATGAAAGGAGAAAATATAAAAATGCAGTAAATGAAGCAGGCAAAAAGGAATACAAACGTCTCAAAAATGAGATCGACAGGAAGCGCAAAATGGCTAAGCAGGGATGGCTAGAGGACAAATGTGAGGATGTAGAGGCTTATCTCTCTAGGGCTAAGATAGATACTTCCTACAGGAAAATTAAAGAGACCTTCGGAGATAAGAGAACCACTTGTATGAACATCAAGAGCACAGATGGAAACCCAGTTCTAAGCAAAGAAGGGAAAGCAGAAAGGTGGAAGGAGTATATAGAGGGTCTATACAAGGGCGATGTACTTGAGGACAATATTATGGAATGGAAGAGGATGTAGATGAAGATGAAATGGGAGATACGATACTGCGTGAAGAGTTTGACAGAGCACTGAAAGACCTGAGTCGAAACAAGGCCCCCGGAGTAGACAACATTCCATTGGAACTACTGACGGCCTTGGGAGAGCCAGTCTTGACAAAACTCTACCATCTGGTGAGCAAGATGTATGAAACAGGCGAAATACCCTCAGACTTCAAGAAGAATATAATAATTCCAATCCCAAAGAAAGCAGGTGTTGACAGATGTGAAAATTACCGAACAATCAGTTTAATAAGCCACAGCTGCAAAATACTAACACGAATTCTTTACAGACGAATGGAAAAACTAGTAAAAGCCGACCTCGGGGAAGATCAGTTTGGATTCCGTAGAAATACTGGAACACGTTAGGCAATACTGACCTTACGACTTATCTTAGAAGAAAGATTAAGGAAAGGTAAACCTACGTTTCTAGCATTTGTAGACTTAGAGAAAGCTTTTGACAATGTTGACTGGAATACTCTCTTTCAAATTCTAAAGGTGGTAGGGGTAAAATACAGGGAGCGAAAGGCTATTTATAATTTGTACAGAAACCAGATGGCAGTTATAAGAGTCGAGGGACATGAAAGGGAAGCAGTGGTTGGGAAGGGAGTGAGACAGGGTTGTAGTCTCTCCCCAATGTTATTCAATCTGTATATTGAGCAAGCAGTAAAGGAAACAAAAGAAAAATATGGAGTAGGTATTAAAATCCATGGAGAAGAAATAAAAACTTTTGAGGTTCGCCGATGGCATTGTAATTCTGTCAGAGACAGCAAAGGACTTGGAAGAGCAGTTGAATGGAATGGATAGCGTCTTGAAAGGAGGATATAAGATGAACATCAACAAAAACAAAACGAGGATAATGGAATGTAGTCGAATTAAGTCGGGTGATGCTGAGGGAATTAGATTAGGAAATGAGACACTTAAAGTAGTAAAGGAGTTTTGCTATTTAGAGAGCAAAATAACTGATGATGGTCGAAGTAGAGAGTATATAAAATGTAGGCTGGCAATGGCAAGGAAAGCGTTTCTGAAGAAGAGAAATTTGTCAACATCGAGTATAGATTTAAGTGTCAGGAAGTCATTTCTGAAAGTATTTGTATGGAGTGTAGCCATGTATGGAAGTGAAACATGGACGATAAATAGTTTGGACAAGAAGAGAATAGAAGCTTTCGAAATGTGGTGCTACAGAAGAATGCTGAAGATTAGATTGGTAGATTAAATAACTAATGAGGAGCTATTGAATAGAATTGGGGAGAAGAGGAGTTTGTGGCACAACTTGACCAGAAGAAGGGATCGTTTGGTAGGACATGTTTTGAGGCATCAAGGGATCACCAATTTAGTATTGGAGGGCAGCGTGGAGAGTAAAAATCGTAGAGGGAGACCAAGAGATGAATACACTAAGCAGATTCAGAAGGATGTAGGTTGCAGTAGGTACTGGGAGATGAAGAAGCCTGCACTGAATAGAGTAGCATGGAGAGCTGCATCAAACCAGTCTCAGGACTGAAGACCACAACAACAACAAGTTTAAATTTATGATACACTATATTTGCAGGTCCATACAACTATATAATTATGTTTTGTAATAGATTTCTGCTTTATCACCTTACTAGTTCATTTTTTCATTGCATTTAGCTCTTTTTATTAAAGATTCAAATGCGAACACTTTTTAATCCATTATGACGTAAGCCCTATATACTTACTTTTGCAATATAAATAGGCAGAGCATATGCCGTGTAGTGTGAGGAAGGTACTGAACAGCATATTTAGTACACAAAATAATGCTGCAGGATTTGATGTGAATGCTAGAACAGAATTAAGCTGTCTGTTGAAGCATGTGATGAGAAATCTAAGGAGGAAACTGAAAGATGTGGGTGGATCCACTTCCACACTGCTGTATGGCTGTACCCTACTGATCTTCAAGACCTCTATGTACGTAAATAGTTTATATGAACAATTATCAAATAGTGTGGAAGGCATTTACTATGAGGGTGGTTTGAAAAGTTCTTGGAATAGAATAGAAAAAGGTACTTATATCGCTGAAACTTTTTTTATTTTTCAATTTAGTCTCCTTGTAGATTAATGCACTTGGTCCAACGATGTTACAGTGCCTTGACCCCATCTTGAAAATGAGTTTCCCCCAGGCCCGCAAAATAGTTGCCAATTCTGGCTATCAATTCTTCGTTTGAAGTAAATCTTCGCCCAAGTTTTGGGAAGAGATGGAAGTCTGACGGAGCCATATCAGGTGAATAAGGTGGGTGTGGCAACAGTTCATACCTTAGTTTGTGTAATTTTGCTACGGCATGTGTTGTTGATCCAACATCAAGAGTCAGGGCACCCATCTTGAAGATAATTTTTCCATTTCAAATTCTTCAGTTAAAATGTGATATACCCTTTCAGACGACATCTGGCAAGCGTGAGCAATTTCACACACTTTCAATCGGTGATCCTCCAAGACCATTTTGGCACTTTTGCAATGATTTCTGGAGTAGTGACACATCTTGGCCGACCACTGCGTGGATCATCAGCTAAGCTCTCCCAACCAAATTTAGGTTCATTTGTCCACTTACAACAGTTGAATATTAAGGAGCAGAGCCCCCAGTGTATTCTGGAAATCAGAATGAATGTCCTTTGCTTTCATACCTTTCTTCACAAAGTACTTAATCACTGCTCAAATCTCGATTTTTTTCCACCTTTGCAAATCACTATGTGGGAACAATAACGGAGCCATGTCACTGCCGCAGCTCTCTTCCTGGAGCACTGACGCGGCACTTGTTTAGAGACAACAGTCACGTGAACAATATTGTATCTCACTGGAACATGAGTTGTGGGCAAACTCATGCTTAACTATGTTTATAAACTTTATTCATTTTGTTGTGTTGAAACATTTTTTGCTGGTGTGTACCTGGTGCGGTTTGGACTCATGGGTCGGTCCCCACATTGTATGCTTAGGCCCTAATATTGTTTCATTATTTTGTCCTCTCAGGAGTCAACATATCCTTAAATACTCTGGTTTATGTGGCTGATTGATTTTGTGTTATATTTCTACTCATGACTGAGTATATTCTTCTGGTCTGTACCTGTCATCTGGAGTTTTTCAAGTCAGCTCACTCGTCGTACACTTAGGTTCTGAATTTTTTCTCTTCTCTTTTGAAGAATTTAAAGGTGTTACTTTATAGATTATATTTGCAATTTGTAATTCTAGTAATTTACATTGTCTCTGCACTTATTTCTATAGTTTAGTGGTGTAATGCTGTGGTTTTGACTTTGTATCAATTGTCTTGTGACACAATGTTCCACAGATCTGAAAATCTGAATGCCATGTCCTGATATATGTATAAACTATGACTTGTATAGTAGATATTTTTCTTATGTTTTCTGTAGTATGTTATGTATCAGATACTTCTATACATCTGTATAAACCACAGAGACCCCACTCACATACATCAGCAAGGATGTAGTGCCATAAGCCTTTTGCAGGCTGAAGAAGACAGCTATATGGAGCTGATGTAGGTTAAAAGCTGTTCAGATGGCAGGCTCCAGGTAAACCTGATTATCAGTAGTGATACGGTCTTGATAAAAACCACCCTGGGAAGGAGCCAGAAGACCCTGAGACTCAAGGAGCTAACACAGCTGCCAGCTCATCATGCATTTAAGCAACTTACAGAGGACACAGGTGAGACTTATTTGGTGATAACTGTCTGTCTCTAGAGGGTGATGATGATGATGATGTTTGGTTTGTGGGGCGCTCAACTGCGTGGTTATCAGCGCCCGTACAATTACCCAATCTTTGCTCAGTCCAATTTCGCCACTTTCCTGGATGATGATGAAATGATGAGGACAACACAAACACCCAGTCATCTCGAGGCAGGTGAAAATCCCTGACCCCGCCGGGAATCGAACCCGGGTCTCTAGAGGGTGCTTACCCTGTTTCAGTAGTGGGACAATGATGCTTTCTCATCATTCCGATGAGAATTGGCTCTCCCTCCAGATGCAGTTAAAGATGGCAAGCACATGACATTGACAATCCACTGGCATGTGCTTGATCATTTGGTTGTGGATGTGGTCTGGCCCTGGGACTGTATCAGGGCAGTTGACGAGGACATTGATGAATTCCCACTCACTGAATGGAGCATTATATAGCTCCAGGTGGCATGTAGTAAACTGCTTTCGCTACAACTGCTTTTCTAGGAAATGAAATGCATGTTGATAATTCTCACACACTGACACTTGCGCATAGTGCAGAGCAAAATGTTTGGCGACAGTGCCTGGGCCTGTGTAGACGGTGCCATTCAAGGTAATACCAGGTACACATGTAGCTGTCTGGTATCCATAGACACCTGTGATCTTTGCCTAAACCTGCGAAGGAGAGATACATGGTCCGATGGTAGACATGTACCGTTCCCAGCATTCTCCCTTCTCCCTTCTGGCTTTCTATTAAGTGGCAGACCCGGGCACATACCCGCTTAAAGGCAATGAGGTGCTCCAATGGTGGGTGCCGCTTATGGTGCTGGAGTGCCCGCTAATGATCTCGAGTGGCCTCTGTGATTTCCAAGGACCACCAAGGTACTGTCTTCCTTTAGGGCAGACCTGAGGGAAAGGGGGTTACTACATCAGCTCCTGAAAGAATGGCTGTATTTGTACGGTGGACTGCGTCATCGATATCTCTGTGTGGGCAGGGGGCCGAGGCCAACAACAGAGGTGAAAGCATTCCACTCAGCACTGTTGAGAGCCCATCTGGGCAGCCATCTAAGGCAGTAACACTAAGGGAGGGACAGGAAGATCGGGAAGCAGTCACTACCACACTGGCCATCACGGACTCTCCAGTGGATGGATGGGAGAAGACAAGGGGTACAAATGGAAAGGTCTATGGCCGAGAAGATTCTGTATGCTACACTGAAGTGTACTGGGGTACAACTATTCGAGAGGCAGCGGTCAAGTTGTGCCAGTAAATTTTTGAGGCCTTTGCCACAGCCAGCGGTCATCTTTCAATCCCACAAAGGGTTATGGACTTTGAAATCACCCACGATTAGGAAAGGTGGGGACAGCAAACAAACAAATGCAAAGTGTGTTCTGAGACACCTCATCATTGGGAGGGAGGTAAACATTGCAGATTGTAATATCCTGAAATGCCCTTACCCAAACAGCCACAGACTCCTAAGGGATAGGAAGAGGCATGAGTTTGCTATGGAGTGTCTAGCACATAAGTGCAAACTCCGCCGGACACTCTGTCATAGGTAACACAATTCTTATAATAATCCATGAAGGGCTCAGGTTTGTATTGCTGGTATCTATGAAGGGCAATGCAGAAGGCAGGTAATATGCTTTAAAGATGTCATAACCCAGCCAGGTGGTGGAAAAAACTGCAACAAATTCCAGTGGAGAATAACGTCATTGATGTACAGCGAAGCCATGAAGGGACCAATGGAGGCAGGTTATGCCTTAGGTTGGGTCTCAGGGCCCGCTGGACTCTCTGCCTCAGAGATAGGAGGGCAACCGGCTGGATATGGTGGCGTGGGGTCCACCAGAATATCCTTCTTCTTGGAGGACTTTTTCTTGTCTTTCCTCTCATTGGAGGATTCTGATGAATGTGAGGGCTTCTCTGAATTAGTTTCAGGTAAAACCTGAAACCTGTGGCTTCTTCAGCTAATGGCTGGTGTTCGGTTATAGACTGGTGGAAACATCAAATGATGTGTCCCAATGGACCCCTTCCCGGAGAGAGAAGCTGGAAGAGGGGGATTTATCTCTGGTTAAGAGGTGGGGGACCAGTGTCCCTGGTGGGTGAGAAGCTACTGATCCCAAAGTAAGTGTGGGGGACGCAGCAAGAGGAGAGCCCCCAAGTATCAGGGGGGCATGCATGGTTGAGCGGCTCTGAGGGCATACTGTAGGAGGTGTAATGGGCAGGAGTACCATTGCCAAAGGGGCGGCATCATTATAGCTGTAGCATATGACATTATTTGGCCTGCTGGATGCAACTTCTCGACTTCTTCTTGGACTCTTGGTAACTGAGTTTGTCTAGAGTCTTGTATTCTTGAATTTTCTTTTCTCTCTGATAAACAGCGCAATCTTGTAAGCAAAGAGAGTGGTGCTTTCACAGCTGACACCGATGGGAGGAGGTGGACAGGGAGCTTTCGCATGCAGCGCTCATCCCCAATCTCTAGAGATAGGGCTAGCATCGCAACACAAATACATGTGCCCAAATTTCAAGCATTTTCAGCACCACACAGGGGTGGGGACATACAGTTTGACATTGCATCAGTATACTATCACCTTGATCTTTTCAGGTAATGAATCACCCTCAAATGCCAAGATGAAGGCACGAGTAGCAACTCTATTGTCCTTTGGCCCCCTATGTACACAACAGACAAAGTGTACACCACATCGCTCCAAGTTGGTGCACTCATCATCACACTGTAAGAGCAGGTCTCTGTAGAAAATGATGCACTGAACTAAATTCAGACTGTTATGGGGAATGACAGTCACCAGTACGTCACCCAGCTCATTATGAGTGAGCAGTGCCCGTGACTAGGCAAGGGATGCTATTTCAATCAGAACTGACCCACTTTTCATTTTAGAGATAGCTGCCATTTCCCCAAACTTGTCACCCACTCTGAACAGGGGCTCTCCCCATAGGCACCACCCAGCCTCAGCAATGGCTACCTGGCCAGTAATCCCTTACTCAGAGTCCCTGTGCCCGAATCACTATGAGCATATACTCCTTGATATGCATGGGGAGTTTTCAGCTCGGGCATCAACACAGAAATCTCCGCATGGTCAGGGGGCTACCATTGTGCAGGTACCTGACATCATCTCCCCCACAACAGGATGGCTACCATGTTGGGTTTTCGGTGTATTGCTGTATGAAAGGGATGAGTAAACAGATGGAAAGGGAAAATGGTGGAGCACACACCACATTGGGCGACCTCCTCTGCATGATCCACACTTCTGAGGAACTATGAAAATTGGTAGCAGGTCAAACGCAACAATGGGGACCAAGTGTTTATTTGATGAAAAGTTGTAGAATATGCTGGACTGGAAACTCAAGACCCAATCATAAACCACGTCCAAGCAGAGTCGGTATCAAGTAAACCATCCAATGGAGGGGGGGGGGGGGGGGGGGGAGAGAGAGAGAGAGAGAGAGAGAGAGAGAGAGAGAGAGAGAGAGAGGAAGTATAAGCATGCAGCATGGAAAGGAAGAAATGCTGCAAAGGCGAGGACCCCATGGTAGCCAAACACATATTCACAAAAGAGTTGTGAGCCCCCTGGGAAGAGGGAGAGAGGGCGGAGGGGGGGGGGGGGGGGGGGAGAGAGGAGGTGGCACTGCCTGTATCAAAACAAGTTGGTCTTCTTTGCATTTCCAGTATCAATCCTATCTTGTATGGATTAAAGACTTGTGTGTAATATTCAATTATTGGTCAAACTTGGGTTTTGTAAGTTACTTTCTTTCCTGATTTAATTTTGTGTGTTTGTACCACTTTAAATCACTCTGTACCCATACACCTAGATATTTTATGGAAGTAATTGACTCCAGCAATTGTTCTGCAATCACACAATAATGGCTCTTTCTATGTGTAGATAATACATTACATTTGTTTACAATGAGGGTCAATTGCCACTCGCTTCACCAAACATCGATCCCCTGCAGGTACTCCAGCATTTCACCACATTTTCTAGCACTGCAACACTTCTGTGCATAACACCATCATTTGCAAAATGCCTGATGGAAATTCCGACATTATCTCCTAAGTCACTTATATATATTCTGAAAAGTAATGGTCCTATAACACTCCATTGGGCTACGACTGTAGTTGCTTTTATATCTGAAGACTTCTCTCCACTGTGAATGACATGCTGTGTTTTGTCTGCTACACACTCTTTGATCCAATCACACAATTGATCTAATCCAGTTGACCTAATATTAGGTACCAATTCAGAACTGTATTGAATGCCTTCCAGAAGTCAAGTGATACAGCATCTACCTGGGTGCCCGTATTGACTGCTTTCTGAGAACCGTGGATGAACGGAGCGAGCTGGATTTCACACTGTCATCATTTTTGGAGCTGTTGTTGATTCCTGAAGAGTGATTTTTGGTTTCCACAAATGTTATAATACATGAGCATAAAACATGTTCCAAAATTTAATAACAAACCATCAGAGATATAGGCCTGTAGTTTTTTGTGTCTGTTCAATACAGACCTGTGATTTTTCACAATCATCAGGAACACTCCACTTCTCCAGAGACTTACAGAACACTGCTGCTAGAAGAGGGACATATTTTGTGTAAAATCTTGTTGGCATCCAATTAGACTGTTGTTTTTCCATACCGTGGTTACTTGTCTCAAAATCTGTCTTTTGTCATTTGTGTGACAATTTAATGGAAGAACTACAATATGATCTCCCTCCGTGAAACAGTTTTGGAAAAAGATGTTTAGAACCTTGGTCTTTTCTAAGTCATCCTCCACTTCAGTGCCTGGATTTTCTGTCAAGTCAGTAGCTAGAATTTTACTTTTGAATCCACTGAATGCTACATGCAGGGCTCTCCTTACATTAATTTTGGGTTCATTTAGTTTTTGTTTGTACAAATTTGCAGAAAAGCACTTTTTGCTTTCATAGCAGCTTTTTAACATGGTTGTCAAACCACAACTTTGCTCAGCACATACCACTCTAAAACATATTATACAACACTCTTAAACTTTGTCCCTCAGTACTCAACATTGCTAGCACTGGAAATGAAATTTTTATAGTGACTGCTCAGGTAATCTGAAACTGTTTCTGGTCACTCTTGCTAAACAGAAAGATCTTGTTATCTTGCTTTCTATTCCAAATCACAATTGTATTTAATGATGATGTAATGGCCTTATTCCTTTTTCTATGTTAACTGAGTCAATTCACATTGGTTTGTCTCTGGCAAATCTAAGATGTCACCTTTATGAGTCTGTTCTATGATTGAACGCTCAAAGTAATTTTTGGATAAGGCATGTAGAACAATTGCACACAATTTCCTGTTCCTACTATCACCCTAATCACCGAGTCTCCCAGTCTGTGACTCATAAGTTGAAATCTCCATTTAAAACTACAATATGACCAGGAAATTTACACAAAATATTCTCCAAATTTATCTTCAAATATTCCGCCACTATTGCTGTCGAAACTCAAACTCCATCCAAACAGGCCTTGAACGCCCAACAAGTGTCATGTCATCCTCACCAAATTGCTAGCCAAGGCCAGTGTGTACATCAGTGATCTGACGGGAACCATTGTTATCACCATGGCAAGGCCATTGGCACTGCTGGTGAGACAAGGATTAACTTGCTATTGTACACATGAGTTGAGTTAAAGTTGTATTTATGATTTAACTTTTTATCCTGGGATCAAAGAGTCTAACCAGAGTCGGTTCACGTAATGGTCTATGAAGAAAAATGCAATATTTTTCATGAATATTAACGTCATGTTCAAATAACTTTTAAATCAGGCTGCTCCAATGTTGTCTCATGGCCATGGACATCCACAAACACCTGACAGCTCACTCATAGGCACACACAGGTAGTGTAGGTTACTTTCCAGGTGATGCAAGAGCAAACCACTTGGCCACTCATGACCAAGAGTCCCCAGCAGTGGCAGTAAGACTTTGCACCATACTGCATGGTTCCCTGACTACACTCATGTGAGTGTCACCCCTACTGCCACCTGCCTGTGGGTGCTTATTTCAGCTGGAACAGCCTATTTTAGTGGCTGTACAGAAAGATTTTGAAATTATAAGCTTGAAACCAGACATTACTGACAGATACTAGATATGACAGACAAACTTCCTTTTTTTTGTTTTGCTTAAATCTTTGCACATTTCTGAGTGTAATATTTACCTTTGGCACAGCTATGTTGGAATAAAAAATGCAAAATTGGATCACAGTTCAAAATTCACATTAAAATAGCAAATTTCCCGAAACAAGTTGGCTGAGCCAGTACACGAGCTGGAAGAAGATCAGATCTCACCAGCTTCGATCTTCGTATTAGTCTCTGATTCACTTTTAGGCTAATAATCTCGCTTTTACATCTCACAGTATAGTTGGTATGTTGAAGAGTAAATAGGCACATACACTGACTTGAACTCATAGCAAGCTCCCAAACAATGTCCTCCTTCAGAGCTAATTGATGAGAGCTGACAACAAATGTGTAATTAGATACAGGAGAGCCTTTAGTAGTTTAAAGGTTAGGTCAACCTGATGCTTGCCGTGCACACGCACAATTCAGGTAATCCAGCAATTTATTGGTTCATTGTGACTACACATGATGCACTAACAATGCTCTGACAAGCTAAATGTGTGTTTGTGTGTGTGTGTGGGGGGGGGGGGGGGGGTATGTTTGGGGGATTAGGGGCGCAGGGAGGGAGGCAGGGGGAGGGGAGCACAGACCAATGAGCATGCAACCACTTGTTACCTACTCTGAAGAATTTTACTTCCCTTAGTTCCAGTTGCAAAATCTCACCACCACTTTCAATACTCAAACGTAAGTATTTCAGAACATCTTGATCAATCAAAAGACTCAAAAGCTTCTGATGGCAACTACTAATATTGTCAATTTTTTTTGCAACATTAAAGCCTGACAGCAGACTATATCTTTCAGTCTTCCCATCAACTTGTTATATATTAGCTGCTTTTCTCGCAATCATAATGATTTTTATGAGCCACTTATCATAGGCAAAACAAACTGCATTATTTCAATATTGCAATATTGCTAATATATATCCAATATTGCAATACCTGAATTAACTCATTACTGGAATGAATGCTGTCCCTCGCCTGGTCTTGACATCATCATACTTGCATTGGTGATTCTCCATTCACTCTGAATAATGATAGCTGTCGTAGAATGTGACCTATTAGTATACCACCCAAAGAAGTGCATCGAACAGATGAGGCTGACAGTGGCACCAAAGTCAGTGCACCGACACTTGTAGATGATGCAAGAACTCTCCTCTTTTAACTACAGCTTACCATAGATCCCTCAAACAAAAAAAACCAAGTCCAGTAGCTGGAAAAAATCCTCACATTACACCCTTTTACAAGAAGGGTAGCACGAGCGATCCACAAAACCACCATCCAATATCTTCAACGTCCATTTGTTGTGGATTCTTAGAAAATATTCTGAGTTCAAATGTAATGAAGTATCTCAAACAAAAATTACTTCCTCCATGCCAACCAGCATGAATTCCAAAAACATCGATCATGTGAAACCCAACTCGCACTTTTCTCACATGACATCCTGAAACTCATGGATAAAGGCAGTTAGGTAGATGCAGTATTTCTCGATTTCCGAAAAGCATTTGACTCAGTACCACATCTTCGCTTATTATCAGAAGTACAATCAAATGGCATATCGAGTGGAATTTGTGACTGGATTAAGGATTTTTTGGTAGGGAAGACACAGCATGTTATCTTGGTTGGAGATTCATCGATAGAAGTAGAAGTTACTTCAGGCATACCCCACAAAAGTGTGTTGCTATCTTTGCTCTTCCTATTGCATATTAATGACCCACAGATAATATTAACAATAACCTCTGACTTTTCACAGATGATTCAGTTATCTATAACAAAGTATTGTTTGAAATAAGCTGCACAACAATTAGTCGGATTTTGGTAGGATTGCAAAGTGGTGTAACAACTGGTAGCTTGCTTTAAATACTCAAAAATGTAAAATTATGCATGCCGCAATAAAAAAAAAAAGTAATATCCTATGACCACAGTGTCAATGAGTCACAGCTGGAACCAGTCAACTCATGAAAGCCTGGTTTAACTATTTGTAGGTATATGAAACGGAAGGATCACATAGACCCAGTCATAGGTAAGGCTCATGGCAGACTTGGGATTATTGATACAATACTAGGCAAATGCATTTAGTCTCACAAAGGAGATTGCTCACAAATCACTCATGTGACCCATCCTAAAAGATGATCACAGCCTTCTTACAGAGATTAAAGAACAACTTTTAAATGTTAACTCTAGGTATATATCACAACCTCCTGTGTCACTCCTATAGGGATCATGAGAACAATGTCAGATTAATTACAGTGTGCTCGGAAGTGTCTAAACTGTCATTCTTCCCACACTCCATATGTGAATAGAACAGGGAGAAGCCCTAACAGCTGGTACAGTAGAAAGTACCTCTAACCTTGTTCTTTAACATTGACTTGCACAGAATGGATGTAGATGCAGATGTAGACGTAGAACTGAAATTGAGGACAGCAATTCAAAAGCAGAAATGCTGAACTCTCTTTTCAAATGTTTCTTTACAAAGGAAGATCACAGAGTACCACAGACTACCACCTCTGGTGCTTCTGCAAAGTTGAGCAGTATAGATATAAATGTAAGTGGCATTTAGAAACAGCTGAAATCGCTAAAATTGAATAAAGTTTCATATGGAATCACTGACAGAATGTACACAAAATTTTCAACTGAATCAACCTCTCTTAACCATAATACACTGTTATTCCCTTGGACAAAAAACTCCACTCTGTGATTGGAAGAAAGCACAGTTCACATCCCTTTACAAGAAGAGCAGCAGAAATAATCCACAAAACTACTATCCAACATTTGTTGCAGGATCTTGGAACATGTTCTAAGTTTAAAGGTAATGAGGTGTCTCAAATAGAATGACCACCTCCACACCAACCAGCACAGATTACAAAAACACCCGTTATGCAAAACCCAGCTTGTGCTTTTCTCCCATGACATCTTGCAAGCTATGGATCATGGTAATAAGATGGACTCAATAATTACTAATCTCTAAAATGCTGCTGATTCAGTACTATATCAACTACCCCAACTGGGTATATGTGGTCATTCCCTTTTATATCCCTACAAACTGGTATACCAAGGTTTTTGTACGAGATGAGTGATTCCAATTGTGAATCACTGATATTGTAGTCACAGGGTACAACATTTGTTTGTTTTGTGAAGCAAATTGCCAATCTCTGCTCCACTTTGAAACCTTATCATGATTTTACCAACTATTTCTGTAGCTTTCTTCAGGCAATAATTGACTACAGATAACATCACTACCACATCTGAAGAGCCATTCATATATATTGTGAACAGCATGGGTCCTGTCCCAACACATTTCCCTGGGGCACACCAAGATTACTTCCACTTCTCTCAGAAACTCTGCAGCCAAGATAACATTCTGTGTTCTAGCTACCAAGAAATCCCCATCCCAGTCACAAATCATACTTTGGTCAATAAACATCTTTGTAGCCCTGTGTTAAATGCTTTTCAAAAGGTAAAAAATATTGCATCTGCTTGATTTTCTTGCTCTACAACTTTTAGGATGTCAAGTGAGAAAAGCACAAGCTGTATTTCACATGATTGATGTTTCTGGGATTAATGCTGGTTTGCATAGATGAGGTATTTCTGTTTGAAATATCTCATTATGTCTGAGCTTGGAATATACTGTAGGATTTTAAGATAGGTGGATGTCGCTGAGATTGGATGGTAGTTCTGTGGATCACTTCCATTTTGCTTCTTGTAGACAGGTGTGACTTGTGCTTGTTTTCCAATCATTGGCCACAGTTTTTTATTTAAGGGATCTGCAGTATGATTTTGGTAAAACAGTAGCAAACTGAGCTGCCAATTCTGTATAGGAGCTGACAGGGATACCATCAGCTGTGTGATTTTAGCTGTTCCTCAACACCACTAGCATTAATATCCACATTACTTACTCTCTTTTGCAATGGTGCATGAAGTACCCTTAGTAAAGGAACACTAGAAAACAGAGTTCAGATTTCTGTTTTTGCTTTGTCATCCTCAGTTTCAATTCCAGTGTCATTCAGAAGAGTCTGAACACATTCTTTGGTGCCACATCTTTACATTTGACCACATTTCTTGTTTTCTGAGCAATCTTTTGGTAAGTTTCTGCTACAGCAGTCACTGAAGACATCCCTCAGTACCCTCTTGATGAACAAAAGTGTTTCATTCACCATTCCTCTACCTGTGACCTATGTTTTGTTTTATTCCTATAAAGCAGAAATTGCTAACTCCTTACAAGTCTTTTTTTACGGTGACTGTATACCATGGAGTGTCCTTGTCATCATGAACTGTTCTGCCAGGGAAATATCTACCCAGTGTATGGTCAACCATTCTTTTAAACTTGAGCCACAGTACTTCTACATGCTCCTGTCCAAAAGTACTTGTTTTCAGTTCCTCTTTCAGATTTACAATTGCCTCTTGATCAAACTTACTAAATATATAACTCTTCGTACTTGTAATGGATGCCTTTTGTACTTTAGCAACCGTTGTTGCTACAACTGCCTCATAGTCACTGACAAAAGTTTCAGTATGGACATCCCCACAGATGTCAGGTCTAGTTATTGCCATCTGCTCTATGCCTGACAAAAACAGTGAAGCATACAGAAGGGAAGGAGGAAAAGAAATGAAACTTCGTGTGTTGAAGAGTATGTGACATTCAGGGACCTGAAAATGAAGCACCTACTTTTGGCAATATTTGAATCAAAATTTTTGTATTTGTAAATGATTTGACATATAAATTTAAAAGTTGTAATTCAACGTGCCTGAAGATGAATTACGAGTCTTTTGAAATACGTAGGAATGTTAGCATTTCCAAAAACTTCAACAATTCTATCCAAAATGATCTTTGTTTACTTACTTCTTTTGGATCTATTTAAACTTTCAACAAATCATATCGCTGAGAATCAGCAGCATTTTCCCACCAGTTAAAAGAGTGCTGCTCTGACTTAAGGCGTTTCTCGATGCTATTTTTCTTTTCCCACAATCTTTTATAATTACAAAACATGCAGAATATTGATTTCAACTTTTCGTGGGCTTTCATAGTAATGTAACCTTCACTTGACGACACTATAGCTAGACGAATAAGGCACACAGCATAGAAATAAAATCAAAAACAACTCTAGTCACATGTTAGGTGTAGACTTTCAGCACAGTCGAAATATGTTGACAGGTTTTGTTTCCAGTCACTACAGTACAGAACGTGGACATTATACATTGATAGTCAGCCATGAGCATAATCAAACTAGAATTATGACCACCAGATGGGTGAGGAGAAATGGGGGGAACAAGCCCCGCCTCTCTCTCACAGGGCAGCCAGCCTACACCCATGTACTGAGATTCTGTGAAAGCAGAACTGACATATGGTCGTATGGATTTCCAACCCCTTCTATTGTTGCATGAGTCATAACCGAACTCCGTGATGAAAAAGAAAAGTAACTCCACTCACTCAAAAATAAGAAATGAAAGCAATGAGCAATCCACAATGCAAAGCATTCAGTAATGGCTACTGTGCAAGTGCTTGCTGAAGTTGTTAACGAGGTAGTTCAGGCTCAACCCATACCAGTAGTTCAAAACATCTGTCACCTAAAATTGCCACATAAAAAGTGTCCAACTTTTCAACTTTAGTTAGAAGACAAATGAATGCTTTTCTTTGTCCTAAGATTCAAGGCCACATGGAGAAAATAAAGTTATTTTAAACCACCTCTGATAAAACAGTTCAGATGGAGACAATTCTCTATGAAATAGCAATTAATAGGTAATTTCACATTTTGAGACAGAAGCTGCATCTATATTTGCATTTAGAACAAATAAAAAATTTTCAGGTCTCTTGTGATGTTATTTCAGCGATTACAATACTGATCCAAATTTACAAAGAACTTGGCAGAATGAGTCCACTTATCACTATGACACTGAACTCCCGTCTTGACTGGATGCTTGCACTGGTTAGGCTGAAAAGGGTTTCACAAAGCCATTATATCCTTCGTCTTGTCGGAAAATGGCACCATATGACCTAAAGTTATATGTGATGGCTTCCACACCACAACAATATGGGTAACTCCACTGAGCCTCTCCAAACCATTACAATAACTTGTGTTTTTAAATATATTACCTAATATTGCTCAGTACGTACAGCATAACAATCTAACAACGAGAGGTTCCCAGTGGTGGGAGTGACTTTTTGAAACAATTTGCATCCTAACGTAGATTAAGGTCCAAGAAATTGCACACTGCAGCAGTCACCCTGGTGAGCCCTCATTTGCAAGTAATTAACAAAAAAATACCAAAATTCACATCATCCTCTATAGCTTTAAAAATAGTAAGAATCCACAGACTGGTTGCATAGCATAATGGCTAAGGTACTGACTTCACACGCAAAAGGATGTGGGTTTGAATCTTCAAATTTTTTATTTTTAAATCTTTATCAGAATTACTTTGATCATTATTCTTATTTAATTAATTGGTTTAAGAGTAATTTTTTTCTATTCCTTGGTCACATCATATTAGTCATTATATGAAATACATCACTTGCTTTCATTTTTCTCCCTATCAGTCTTTTTCCATTTTGAATCCTTGTTTGCATGACTTTGATTATTGCTATGTAGTAACTTCAATTTAATTACTTCCATTTTATCAGCCTACATTTTTGTCCATGTTCTCATATTCATTATTTCTGTTCCTTGTTTTATTCGAATTTTGATTTCATTTAAATCCTCATCCACATTATTTTGTCCATAGTGCAATAAGAATTTGTTACAAATGTTTGTATGATGATCGCCACCCAAAATGACGTATATCTTGTAATGATAAATCATTCTTAATGTCAATCCACTGTCAATATAAATACATTATGTCACCTTTTGTTTTTTACCCGCCCGATCAGCATTTTCAAATGTTTAACAGATATATAAAAATACTTAAATTCACATGCACAAAGCTTGCAAGTGGAGAAAGAATGATAGGAAGAAAAAATAAGAGTGACTGAAGAAGTTAAAGCTTTGATTAAAATGAACAGTGATCAAAATACTTTTGATAAAAATTTTTAAAAAAAAGTACCTCACAAGATTCAAACCTACTATCTTTTGCGTTTGAGGTCAGTACCTTAATTATTATGCTACATGAACACAAATGCCCCCCCCCACCTCCCCCCCATCACCCCACCCCGCTGACTACTCACTAACGAGTGCCTACCAGGGCACTTGGTGTAGGATATGATTCCTTGGACCTTAACCTACATCACTGTGTAGATCGTTTCAAAAAATTGATCCCACTGCTGGGGACCTCTCCTTGTAAGTAAAACATAGTTACTAAAAATGAATCAATTACCTGGAACGCTGTTGACTGAAACCACAACAAGTGTTGGTGTAAGATCTGCGGCTAATGCCTCTTGAACATACAGGAACTGAATGATTGGATAATCACCCACCAAATACTCCTCCTGTCCACAAACTTTGAGCACAAAGTCCGATGGGTGTTCACCTCGTGAATTGAGTGTGATGGCTTTCTTGTTCAGAACAGTCACCAGCAACTTGTGCGGAGTCATAGTGTATGGAATATTGAAAGTAAAAGATGTCTGAAAAATTATTCAACATTACATAAAAAATATATTCCTATAACACACAATGAAAATATCAAACACATGGACATAGCACTAGTTCACATCTAACTAGCCAGTGTGAGAAAAGCAAAATTAATCTATAAAACAATGATATCTACCCATTTCTCTCACTGTTCCTCTCTTTCTGATACTAAAGCAATTGTACTCTGCGGCCCTTCATTTCCTTTGGCTTACCGAAGTGACTTAACTGGGGTCAGCATTGTTTGTAAATTACGTGATGCAGGTTTCACCGATAAAGCAGAAACAGCCCATAACTACATAAAAGCAATATACAGCATTTTATGTGAAAACAGCTAAACAAAACTGCCACCTATTTATTGAATTTTCATTCCTGGGTGATTAAAGAAGATCTTTCCCAATTTTTTCAGAATACTTCAAAAAGTATGACGTTATGTTGAGATCTACATCTACATCTACATCCATACTCCGCAAGCCACCTGACGGTGTGTGGCGGAGGGTACCTTGAGTACCTCTATCGGTTCTCCCTTCTATTCCAGTCTCGTATTGTTCGTGGAAAGAAGGATTGTCGGTATGCCTCTGTGTGGGCTCTAATCTCTCTGATTTTATCCTCATGGTCTCTTCGCGAGATATACGTAGGAGGGAGCAATACACTGCTTGACTCTTCGGTGAAGGTATGTTCTCGAAACTTTGACAAAAGCCCGTACCGAGCTACTGAGTGTCTCTCCTGCAGAGTCTTCCACTGGAGTTTATCTATCATCTCCGTAACGCTTTCGCGATTACTAAATGATCCTGTAACGAAGCGCGCTGCTCTCCATTGGATCTTCTCTATATCTTCTATCAACCCTATCTGGTATGGATCCCACACTGCTGAGCAGTATTCAAGCAGTGGGCGAACAAGCGTACTGTAACCTACTTCCTTTGTTTTCGGTTTGCATTTCCTTAGGATTCTTCCAATGAATCTCAGTCTGGCATCTGCTTTACCGACGATCAACATTATATGATCATTCCATTTTAAATCACTCCTAATGCGTACTCCCAGATAATTTATGGTATTAACTGCTTCCAGTTGCTGACCTGCTATTTTGTAGCTAAATGATAAAGGATCTATTTTTCTGTGTATTCGCAGATGGAGAAACTGTCTGTCCAAAAAACTTCAAAAATTCAAATCAACTACAAAAACTCATTCTGTAGATGAATGTTATTAAGACAATAAATTTATTCACAAATCAATAAGAAAAATCATGATTAGATATATATAAGAGATTTCCTAAACTTAAGACTCTGGAACACAAGTTTCTTCAGATGGAGCAGTAGCAGCAAACTTGGTATTATGATGAACAAAGAATGTGTGAATAGAACACCAAGAAACCTAGCAGAAATTTACACCATACTTTGTACTCATAGAATGCAGGCTTTCCTGGCCAGTATTTGCATTATTGATGATATTTGTTTTAAGCTTGAAACCGTGGTCAAAGACGTAATCCTCTGTCCAACATTTTGTCTTCCAATGCTGGGGACACCAAAAGAGGCTTAAATCACTCAGAAAGCAGTTACAGTCTCAAACAAAATCAGTAAACAACACTATTTATATGTATCCATGCAACAGCTGCTTCATGACATCATCAGACTGCTGCCTAAGATCATGGAGTCACACTGGCGTATGTTGTGGAGCTTTTAGGGGGGGGAAGAGTTGGTGATATTTGTTTTATTTACCACTAAGGCCCAAAACTTGCATAATTTTAATCCTACAGGTCAATAGCTACTAAAGAAAAATAACCATATAAAGAGACAGGCTTCCTTCCATTTGCAAAAAATGTCAAAGATCACATCAGCAGAATACTCAGAAAACACAGTATACAGTGTTTCAACCAACTACAAAAGCGAGTAAATATTTTAATACTGCACAGAACATATACCCGCCACTTGCCACAGCAGGGGTACATAATATCCCTTGCACTTGCAGTCAAATTACATGGGAACTAGAAAAAGAAGCATTAACACCCAACTTAAGGAACACAAGAGTAACAGTTGCCTGGGCAAGACAGATAAATCAGAAGTAGCAGATCATGCATTGGGGCCACGGAACCACCAATTTTTTTTTTTTTTTTTTTCTAGCAAGATCTAATCATTCCTTTACTAAGAGGCCACAGACATTCGAAAGCACAGGCACAACATTAACAGAAAAGAAGAAGGACTGAAATTGGACGAGTTTTGGACTTTAGTGCTCATGTTAAATAAAACAAACAACACCAACTCTTCCTCACTACAAGCTCCACAGCATATGTCAGAGCACCTCCGTGATCTAAGGCGGCGGTCTGATGACATTGCGAAGCAACTATTGCATTGATACATATAAACAATTCGGCTTGCTGAGACTGGTTTAGACTGTAGTTGCCTTCTGAGTTGTTAAATCTTCTGATGATGTCACCTACATTGGAAGATGAAAGGTTGGGCAGAGAACTATGTCTCGGACCATGGCCTTCTGCCCATAAAACAAACATCAATAATAATTTGTACTGTCTACATTAGATTGCTTCAAGAATGGGATTGAATGATGCACATTTTTTTTTCACCACTTCGTAACACCTATTTTCCTTCTTCATTTTTATGTTGCTGCAGGCCTCTCCACAATTTGCATCATATTATTGAGCTTGTGTATTCCCTTCTTGAGCACTCATTTTCAGACAAGAAGCTATCTATACACTTTTTTGTTAAAATTTGTCTGTAAACTCTAAATATATTATTTTCCTCATAACATTAGTCATAATACCGCTTGGTTTTTATCAAAACAGATTGTAGTTGAACAATTTATTGGCTGTTACATATAAAGCACAATGCTACGGGTTCTGTTCAGACTGCATTTATATAATTATGCCTGAAGCAAAATATTAATATAACTACTTGTGTCAACATCTATGGTGTTTAGCATTAATTTTACCTCTGTATTCTCAAATCTTGTTACAAGCACAAAGTTGCCTTCTCTCAAGCGACAGCTCACATTTGGAGGAGGAACAGGAGATGCTGAAAGCCTTGGAGGGTACTGATAATTCATTTTATCTAACCATGACATGTTTTGTCGACTTTGTGCTATTTCATCTCCAAGATTTTTCATCCTCCAACGAAAATCATTCACTTCAGAATTTTTTAAAGAATCAAATTCATGAAGTCCTGTGACAAAACATAATGGACATTATTGGAAGATTAAAAAATACAATAACTTTATCAACAATGTAGATACATAAAATGAAAGTATACTAATTAAAAAGTGGCAAAATTTAACCTTTACAATTACTGCACTAAAAACAAAACTCTTAGTTAATAATTGAATAATATTCAGTATATCTGCAGAGATAGTATGAAATGTTACAAAAAACATTAATCTTCAAAATTTAAGTGAGATTTTGCTGCTATATTTTTCTGTTAGAGAATATGATGCTACATCTCAAAGGAGATACAGAACAGCGCACACTATCCAGCATTAAGTGATACCTCACTTAATTGTCTAGAAGCATAAGATCTCCATTCCCTGTAGGGTCTACAAATATCAATATCTTATCAGAAAACATTACTCTACAGCCTGCACTACATTACATGCTGCTAACTTTCACACTTCTTTAGAAACAAGTCTTGAGTAACTCACTCTCTCCTGTATGGCATTTTAGTCTTTTCTTATTTTATTTGGCCTTTTTGTTCAAATATGAAGTTTATCTCCTTTTATAACTTAGTATTAAATGTCAATTTATGCAACCTGCCTTCTGCTGTACTGCAATCATCATTTTCCCATGCAGCCATACAACATCCCATAATTACAGTACTTAATTATAGAAAATAAATGAACAAATTTCTTATAAACTTTCACCATCTTTGGAAGAACTTAATATCCACCACGGGTGGAAGAGCCACAGCAATAATCGTATAGTATTATTGTTTACTGACTTTAATCAGTAATAATCATATACGATTTATTCAGTTATAGCTCAGTTCCAAATCACAGTAATGTTCAGATGGCTTTATTCTCCCCTTCCCCTTAAAACCTACAACCTGTCAAGAAACTCTCAAAAAGTATCTATAATCTGGCATTCCAATTGCTAGTTGCATTCTCCAGGATACAGCCAGTTTTTGCAGTATCATGTTTTTACAACATTAAACTAGGTATTGTGAGGTACACATTTTCATATTTTAATCCCTTAAAGAACTAATTACTCTCTTACTCAACAACCTTGAGCAGCGCTATTTGAAGCAGTGTACAGAAATTCATCACACAGTATAACAAGTTATTGAATTTGGATGGTAACTAAGAACAAAAATATGTAGTTGGAAATTTATTTATTCAAAAATACCTGTTTTTTAAGTTTTTCGAGAGAAAGAAGTATTACTTTCTGGAAAATTCTCATACTTAAATAATCAACTAGGTATCAACTTTAATGAACACAATAAAGAATAAAAAAAACAATGACAGGTAACTAGCTTTTAAACTCAGAAGTTATCACATCAACCTGTGTCATATGCAGACTGATTGACAGGCTACATTAGATCTACTATCATTATGACGACATATGCAGAACTTACCCTTTCCTATAAGATGGCTGATCTGATTATTTAGTGACTTCTCCGCCTTATTTCCTTTACGTTCAATAATTCGTAACACGGAGCAGAATGGGCGTATGTCACATATGCGTCTGTTCTCGTCATCCAGTTCTTCGTTCTCCGCCATCGAATTGATGCATGCGAATACGTATGAGGAGGCATCGTGCAGCATCCCATACAAGGGATACCGCGCAGCCTCCTCCCACAGATCCTGCAGGAAAAAAAACACATCAAGTGTAGTTATAAAAATGAATTCAGCAAAAAACATAATATAAATACTGTACGATGCATACAAATAGTTGCTATCAAGAATCTCCAGGAGACTTAATGGATAAATCAATCGCAAAAGTAATGAAGAAAGTAAACTTCTTTTTGCATAATGTAACATTCACACAGAATCTAACATTGTTAATGGACAAGTTTTCTATATAGTGATTTTTTTTTGTTTTGTTTTAGATACTTAATATTTCCGCTCAATAAAGAGTAGTTTTCACAGTGATCACTGTCGCAACATCTTCGAACAAAAAATGCTAAACAACTTGCATATGGCTTCTAGTAATGGAATGAAACTTAAAAATCATGTCCAAAAAGTATTAATTTCTTTTAATTTGTCCATGGTTGATTGCTGCTTCAAAGAAAACCTTGTAAGAGCAAAGACCTTATGCTACTTGTAGGTTCTCACATTTTTATTGTGAATTTAGCTGTCTTCTGCCTATTACCAAATTAGACAGTAAACAACAACTTCATAATATGTGGGAGGCTATGTTTGGGCGCAAAACATCTAAGGTCATAAGCACCCAGTATAGAACCATAGAATGCTGGGACTGTGAGGGTAAAAAACCGTTTCGAGGCCCAATACAGGAAGGAAGAAAAAACAAATCTAAAATGTCAAGACATTAATGAAGAGTATCTAAAAGACGTCGACAAGACACCGCACTCACCAGGTAGAAATCAAATCTCTTTTGTCATATTACTGCTTTTTAAAAAACTTAAAACACGAGCCACAGGTCGCACGTCATCCGTTAAAATGTCCAGCAAAGCGGGCAGCAGCCCGATCCTGAGATGTAAGTGGCTAAAATAGGGGCAGAGGATCAGGAAATGTCTCGCTGTTAATGGCTGACTATAGAAAGGACAACTAGGTGCAGGGTCACTAACAAGTGGTGGTGACTAAAGCAGCAGTGCCCTATTTGCAACCGAGCTAACATTACTTCCTCACGGTGAGATGGCCAGGAGGAAGTGGACCAGGCTGTTAGGACAGGTTTGACTTCTCCAAGTTTGCTCCCATGAAGGGAGCACCAATGGTCATGCCAAAGTGACATGATACGCTGATAGAGAAAAGTACGAATATCTTGCGAGGGAACAGGGTAAGAGACGGGCCGACCGAGATGGACAGCAGCCTTGGCTGCAGCATCAGCGGTGTCATTCCCAGGCACACCAACATGGCCAGGAACCCATACATCACTTGGGCTCTCCCACCCAGGAACAAATGGAGGCAGTCCTGGATCCGTCGAACAATGGGGTGGACTGGATATGGATCATCCAGACTCTGAAGGGTGCTGAGGGAGTCAGAGCAGACCACACAGCGAGTGAGCTGGTGCCTCCAGATGTAGTGAACAGCCTGATAGAGGGCAAAAAGTTCTGTGGTAAAAATTGTGCACTGGTCGAGAAGCCGGTATTGAAACTTATCATCCCTGATGACAAAAGCACAGCCAACACTGTGGGCAGACTTGAAACCATCAGTGTACAAAAATTTGCTATCGGCAAGTTGTGAGCAAAGTTCGAGAAATCTGCAGCGATAGGTCATCTCCAAGGTCGAATCCTTCGGGAAGGAGCTGAAGTAAAAATGATCACAAAACTGTGCCTGAAGCCAAGGTGGTGAAGGGCTCTCACCCGTTCAGAAAGTAGCATGGAGTGTGAACAGCAGCCGCTGAAGCAGGTGCCTAAAGCGGATGCCAGAAGGCCGCAGAGAAGAAACGTACATCTCGTACTGGCGGTCAAGAATGTCATTAAAAAAGGTCAAAGGTTGGGTGGCCTGGCATGGAAGAAAGCCAACACGCATATCTACTAAGTAGGATGTCGTGCCGGTATGACAGTGGTAGTTCACCGGCTTCTGCATAGAGACTCTCAGCTGGGCTAGTACGGAAGGCACCAGTGGCGAGACGGATCCCCAAATGGTGTATTGCATTTAGATGGCGTAAGCTAGATGGCCATTCAGAGGAGTAGATAATGCACCCATAATCCAACTTGGAGCAGTCAAGAGATTGATAGAGGCAGGAGGAGGACAGTCCGGTCAGCTCCCCAAGAGGTACCACTCAATACACGAAGGACAGTGAGGGACCGAGGACCGGGTGCAGCGTGCAGCCATGTAGGACACGTGGGGAGACCAACTGAGGAGGAGGAGATTAGTGTTTAACGTCCCGTCAACAACGAGATAATTAGAGACGGAGCACAAGCTTGGATTAGGGAAGGATGGGGAAGGAAATCAGCCGTGCTCTTTCGAAGGAACCACCCCGGCATTTGCCTGAAGTGATCTAGGGAAATCACAGAAAACCTAAATCAGGATGGCCGGATGCGGGATTGAACCGTCGTCCTCCCAAATGCGAGTCCAGTGTGCTAACCACTGCGCCACCTCGCTCGGTGGAGACCAACTGAGTTTCCTATCATACATAAGCCCTAAGAACTTCGTTGCATCCACGAACAGGAGAGCATTTTGGCCCAGTTGCAAGGACGGTGGAAGAAATGCCTTGGACCATCAGAAGTTGACACAAACGGATTTGGTAGCAGAAAAGCGGAAACCATTCGTGACACTCCACAAATAGAGACAGTCCAGAAAACGCTGAAGACAGCATTGCAGGAGACACATCCGCTGGGAGCTGCAATAAATAGCAAAGTCGTCAACGAAAATAGAGCCGAAAATGCCAGCTGGAAGGCAGTCCATAATTGGGTTGACAGCTATAGCAAAGAGGACAACACTCAGTACAGAGCCCTGAGGCACCCATTCTCCTGTGAAAAGGTTTGGGATACGGAGGAACCCACACATACCCGGTAAACTCAGTCCGTTAAAAATTCCTGGATAAAGTGGGAAGACGACCGCGAAGGCCCCTGTGTGCATAGTACACAGAATGCCTGTCCACCAACAGGTATCATAGACTTTCTCCACATCAAATAATATGGCCACTGTTTGTTGCTTCTGCAGAAAATTATTCATGATGAACGTCGACAGGGTGAAGAGACGATCTACCGCTGAGCGGCACTTTCGGAACCCACACTGAGCATTAGTGAAAAGAAGGTGTGACGACTCCAGCCACCACACTAATCGACTATTGATCACGCATTCCATCAACTTACAAACGCTGCTGGTAAGGGAAATTGGACTATAGCTGAAAGGAAGAGATTCATCTTTACCAGGCTTAAGTAGGGGAACAATAATAGCTTCACACCAAAGCGTGGGAAATACAGTCAGTCCAAATACGGTTGTAGGTATTGAGGAGAATGAGTTTTCCTGCAGGAGGAAGATTCTGCAGCATCAGGACGTGGATTGTATCGGGCCCAGGAGCAGAAGACCTGGATGAGGAGAAAGCACGCTCGAGCTCCCTTATAGTAAAAGGAGTATTGTAAGAGAGAAAAGAGAGTGCACGAGCCTCCTCCCCGTTTCCGAGGAAGGAAGGCAGGATGGTAGTGGGTGGAGCTTGAAACCTCCGCAAAGTACCAGCCCAAAGCGTTGGAAACATTGACAGGGTCGACT
Organism: Schistocerca cancellata; assembly: GCF_023864275.1. Taxonomy (NCBI): domain Eukaryota; kingdom Metazoa; phylum Arthropoda; class Insecta; order Orthoptera; family Acrididae; genus Schistocerca; species Schistocerca cancellata. Next base: position 676,195,678 of record NC_064628.1, read on the forward strand.
ATGACGTTTCCCACCACAGTCAGACCAGCTATTGGGGAGTGGGCGGTAGTCCCGGAAAGCCAGCGCAAGGCACCCCAAATGAGAGAGGATGGAGTAAAACTGTTGAACAAGCTGGTGAAGGAAACCCAGCATGCTTTCTAGCTTTCCTTAATAGTGTGACGGTACTGTGCACATAGTTGCTTGTGTAGCAGATGCAGTTTGTTAACGTAGGATGTCGGTGAAAGACACAAAGCGCACGTCGTTGGGCACAAATCGCATTACCACACTCCACCAAGGGACTGGGACCGGACAGAGAGAAGTAGTAGTACGAGGGATAGAGGATTTGGCAGCCGAGAGAATAACATCCACGAAGTGCTCGACCTGATCATCACAGCTGGGAAACGGCCGTTCGTCAAAGACTGCCAAGGAGGAATATAGCCTCCAGTCAGCAAGAGAGAATTTCCAATGAGCGGGCCGCTGTGGCGTGGTATCATTGTACGGGTGAGCCACACAAGGGAAGTGGTCACTCAAGTAAGTATCGGAAAGAGCACACCACTCGAGACGTCGAGCGAGTTGGGCAGAGCATATCGAGAGGTCTAAGTGGGAATAAATGTGCGTGGAATCAGACAGGATGGGAGGAAAGGTACATTAATACATACAAAACGACGGAAACAATCAAAATAATACTGGTCAGCAAGCACATCACAAAATCTGAAAATAGGACAAGAAAAACAACCATCCAATGTTTTTTAATTTGACAAAAAAGAATGTATTTTACCTTTTCTGTCACACAGAATGACAGGAGAAGAAAGAAATAGGAAAACAAGTCCCAAAAATTCACCTGACAGACCAGCTTTATTGGAAAAAGCTTTACAAAAAAAGTAAACCAATTAAAAAAAAATACCAATACAATAATAGAAACATTTTTATTGGAAAGCAAGTGAGTTCCTCTTTGTTTGAATTATTTTGAGGATAAATCTGACAGTGAACATCAACATATTTTCTGGGGGATAGACATAAAAATGTAGACAATACCATGACTTTATTCCACTCAACAGAAGTAATTCAGGCAAACTGTAAGATACATAATAATTAATAGAGTATACTTAGGCACATACATTTTCTCAGCTTTCATACATGTCTACATTTGCAGTTGCCTGGAGTCTATTGTTTGTCAGTGGGTAGTTCTATTATATGTGTAGCAGAAGTCTTCAAAAGCTTAGTTTGTTGACAGTAAGTAAATGGAGATTATCTGTTTACAGAACCACAGATGTTACTTTATTATAACAGTCTTAAGTTAAATAGCAATTTTTTTAATGAACTGTAGACACACAGTACTGTCAGATTTTTCACGCTGTTGATAATTATAAACTAAAGTTTAGCTTGAAAATCACAAAACGGCGCACAGTACTCTATGACAGCCCAAGACGCAAAGCTTTTCTGACATGCTGATGTGTTGGAAAGAGGAAATACAAACCAGAATTTACACTCTAAGTAACCACAATAAAATTAAGTTATTCATTAGCAAATCTTGCTGTATATAAAATCCTCTTGCTCAGTAAAATTGGAGAAGCACATAAAAAAAAGATTATCTAAAATGATGCTGTAACTCCGCCATAGCCGATCCCAAGTCCGGTTGAGAAAGGAGGAGGGGGAGGAGTAACACCTCGTTAAAAAACCTTGGTTCACCTGGCCCAGGTGATAGTACCTCGTGACGGCCCCTTGCCAGGGATATGGTGAAGACCTCAACGACAGCGAGGGCAGAGAAGATGGACTCAGTACGGCAGAGCTGGAAGAAGAGGCAGCCTCTTGTCCAAGGCCAAAATGGACCGAGGGCACAATGGTTCCACATGTTAGTGGCGGTACCCCGACAGCGTCTGTTCCACATGTTAGTGGCAGCTGAATAAGTAATATTCCAGGCTAACACCCTGGTCTCACTTTGGGAATTCAGGGAAGACTATGGATTCCCTAATCTTTACAATTTACAGCTTCAAGTCGCAAAATGGAAAGTTCGCACAAATGATGTTCTACCCTAGGTGGTAACTCTGATGAGGAATTCACCATTACATCATGTAATGCAACGGGACCTATGATTCTGGAGAGTCCCAACATTTGCGGTGAAGAAGAGATGGAATATATTGAAAAGCCTTCCCAAGTATCAGTTCAAGAATAAGTACTACTTTGGAATATTGAATGTAAATTCTCTTCTGAAAATTGGGAAACACAAGGAATTAGAATTATTTCTGGGGAAGAATGATATACAAATTATAGCAGTCCAGGAAACACTATTCTTAGATGAGAATGTAGTAGATACACAACATTATAGAATTTATAAAGGGAAACCAGCAGTGAGAATAATGGAAAACATGCCAATGTTTGGAACAGCATTTTATGTAAACAAAAATATTGTAGACAGTGTAACAGAATTTAGATCGAATTCAGAAAGAATATCCATATTAAGAATAGTGCAAGAATAAAAGTTACACCCTCATAAACTGTCATGCACCTATAAATACTGACAACAGAAGAAATTTGGAGAAAGTAAATCATTTCTGGGATCTTTTAGAATATGAAATTTCTATCATACCTAAAAAGAATGTTAAAATACTACTCGGTGACTTCAATGTGCAGATTGTGAGGGAAAAGAAATTTCGGACTATTGTAGGTGAATATCCAGCACACACAAGAAATCAAAATGTGTAAAATGTTCCAGTTAAACCTCGCGTCCACACATTTCCGCAAACTACCAAGAAAGCCAAAACTTGGAGACATCCCAATCCAAACCTAAGAGAACTTCAACTGGATCACTGAGCCACATCTAAAAGGTATATCACTGAAATTATGAATGTTAAAATAGTCAGAAATGGGGAACTCGATACAGATCATTATCTCTCTGAGATTAAAATAAAATTTCTCCCATCTAAAACAAAAAAGGCAGCCAAGAAAGTGATCAGATACAACACCACTACAGCTAATATTACAAAAGAAAACATAGAAAAATTTAGAGAAGAAATTGAGACAAGCAAACAAGGTGATTGGCATGAACTCCAGATGCAAATAACTCAAGCAGCAGAGAAAACTTTAGGCTTGGCCAAGAATAAAAAGAAGACATGGTGGAATGAGGAGTGTGAAGAAGCACCAATACAGAGAGCCCAAAAATGGAGATGTTCAAAAACAGAGGAAGACCTTGAACAATTCAGACAACAAAGAAAAGAAACATCAAAAATAATCCAGAAAAATCAAAAGAAACTTTGAAAATTCTAAGGTTATTGAAATAGAAGAAAATTTCACAAGAAATAATACTAGAAATTTTTACCAAACTTTTAAACACATACTTAAAGGATATCAGGCACCAAGTATTTGTTTCAAAAATGAAAATGGCAAAATGGGGTTAAATAACAAAGAAAATAGTGAAATTTTAGCAAAATTTTTTGAAAAGCTGTTAAACTGTCCAGTTCCAGATAAATTGGAATTTCCAGTGACACCTCACAATCTAGAGGAAGATTTCCCACCAACAGAGTAAGAAATTCATGAAGGCATCAAAACACTCAAAAATGATAAAGCAAGTGGTGAAGACTCGATTACAGTAGAATTATTGAATTGTCAGAACCAAAAATCTTAATGGATCTAGGCCTACAGCTGCTTTTTAAGAACATTTGGAAAACTGAAAAGATTCCAGTTGAATGGAAAATAGCATTAATCCACCTGCTACATAAAAAGAGAGACAAACAAAATGTCAATAATTACAGAGGAGTGTCACTTTTGCCAGTAGCATACAAAATATTATCAAAAATTCTCCTGAACAGAATGGTAGATACTTTAAACAAACAACTGGGAGACTATCAGGGTTGTTTTCAAAAGGGAAGATCCTGTGCAGAACAAATCTTTAAGTTAAAGTCAATAATTTGCCATACAATGTTAAAAAGCAAACCGATAACAGTGTCATTTATTGATTTCAAGAAAACATTTGATTGTATAGACAAAAAACAATATATAAGTTCTTTAGAGAATTTGGTCTTAAATCAAAATTAGTAAATATAATTCGTGAAACATTAACAGGTACAATATCTAAAGTCAGATTTATGGGAGAAGTATCTCAGCCATTTGAAACAAAAACTGGAGTTAGACAAGGTGATGGTTTATCACCTTTACTGTTTAATTGTTTTCTAGAAAAATTGTACGGTTCTGGAAATCAGAGCTAAAAATTTTTTTGAACCAATAAATCAGGAATGGAAAACAAATGGAATTAAGGTAAACTGCTTGGCTTTTGTGGATGATTTTGCAATACTTCCAGAAAACCTGACAGAAGCAGTTATTCAAATAGGCCTAAACCTTCTGGAAAAAAAATAGCAAATAGAAATGGTCCCAAAATTTCAGCTGAGAAAACAAAATTCATGACAAATATAAAAAAATGCACCAAAAACTCATTGAAACACGAATAGGTAAAATAGATCAAGTAAATAAATTTAAATATTTTGGAGAAACTATACAACAGAATGGACTAGAAAAATCTCCAATAAATTAAGAATTAACAAAACAGAAAGAGCATATGGTTTGACCAAAAATATTTACAACAAGAAATGTATATCTAGAAAAATAAAACTAAAGTACTATACCACAGTGGTAACCAAAATGTTTATATGGATCTGAATGCCTAATGATGAATTATAAGATGGGCAAACTAAATGTACTGGATAGAAGGATTATTAGAAAAATAATGGGTGCAATAAAAACTGCAGATAGTTGGAAAATACAAAATAACGATGAGATCTACGAAAATATAGAGAAAATATCTGAAGTAATGGCCAAACGAAGACTAACCTTTTTCGGACACCTCTACTGAATGAATGGAAATAGACAAACAAAACAAATACTCCTGTACTTCTGGAAGAAGAAATCAACAATAGCATGGATTACAGAATTAAGGAAAGATCTAGAGAGAAACAACATCAAAGAATCAGAAACAGCAGAAACAAACAGTTTTAAAAATAAAATACTAAATTTGGAAAGCTTTCAAAGCAGAAGAAATAAAAAATTGGGAACGACATGACAGAAGAAAGGAAGAGACTTCATGGGAAGAAAATGAGGGAATACTGGAAAAATGGGAAACAACAACATAGGAAGAATAGGAACTGAAGTTGTTAACGTGATCCTCGTTGGTCAATATGATTGTAAAAAAAAATTGCTTTATCTCAAGAGTACACCAAAACACTGCTCTATGAATGCAGTCTGGTGTACCATGTAGAACTAAAAATAAAATTTGATTCATGAGACAACACCACAGCTATTTTCACTAAACAAACTAAACGTAACATACAACTAATTTTCTTTATCACAGGTATAACTATCACAGGAAAAGAAAACATTACATACCTCCTTGATTTCATGTAGTGTTGCATTTCTGTTAACTTTCAGAGGAATGAATATGCTATTTGGCATAAGACAACTCAGCTCAACAACTGGATCGGGTGTGTTTTCAAGCCAAAAATCGTATGCATATGTGTTAGGAATATGGACCATCTCGATCAAATCAATTCATTCCCATATCAAGGGCGCTTTTGATGTGTTACCCTTATCATTGTCATTATTTCCATTACTGTAAAATTAAAATTTTTTTTTAATCTTTCCAGATTCAACTGCACAAAAAAGTCAAATGATAAGAAGCAAATTTAACTCCTGAACGAAAACCACAAACCAAGGCTCTTGGTATTTGAAATCAAACGTGAAATTAATGACTTTGACATGTTCTTTAATTCTACAGTCTGAGTACTTGGATTTTACAAAAACAAAACAGCCAATCCCACATTGGTAAATAAGTTGACTTCTTTCAGTTTACAATATTGCCAGTAACATCACACTATAAACTGAGCCCACGTTCTTAAAGCCAGTGTAAGCACTGAAAAAACATTACAAAAAATCTGAGCAGTCAAACCAGAGTCGCTGTAGTTTGATTAATGTGATCAGATTATTCACACATCATTAATTAGAACATCACAATTAATTTATTTCGTAAGAGAACTCTTTCAATTTCTTCAATAGGTAACAATACGTGGACCTGAACACTTCAGCAAAACAACATTTTTCAAACTCCTGGCAGTTGAGTGAACGACTTGTCAAACTATTATTTTAAGGCAAAAAAGAAAGAAATAGAGGGACCCTAAGTTCTTTACGGCACTTTAATAAGACTTCATGCACTTAAAGGAAATTTGTTTCACAATTATTACCGAATTAAGAGGTTAACTGAATTTTCTATGTAAACAAACCAAAACACATAACACACAGCTGATTCATACTGAGTTTACCAATTGAGTATCACTGAACTCGACTGTTAGTTATTCTTTTGTTTCGCAAGATGTCCAGCTTATATAATGTATTTAAGATTTTGTTATTAGAATATTTAATTACTTTGTTTTGTCGCATTTTGTATATCCCAAACAGAGGACAGCCATATCTTTTATTTGAAGAACAAAATGCTTAACTTAAAGATGCAGTTATCGTCCAAAAAGGACACATTAACGCAACTTCCACTTCGATTTGTTTCCATAGGCGACAATCAGGGTGTCGCATTTTGCTGAATGCAAACTATCTTCTTCCTATTATTCGGACATAATCCTCATTAGTGATTGCTATAGGAAGATCCAACTGACAGCACAGTGTCTACGTCTACAATTGTCACACTGGAAAACAGGTGATGAAGATTCGCCTGGATCTTAGGCGGACTTTTGGGACAAAGCAAGTCATTGCGGTCTAACAGATTAAATGCTGAAAAAATATAGTCTGTCGAAGAGTGCCCATCCACCAGGAAAGATGTTGAGAAAGGTGACCAAAAACAATCTCTCAACAAACTATGAAATCGCGCCCAAGATCGCGTTTCTGACAAATTATCACGACCATACTTCAACAATACAGCGTATTAATGATTAAGAGAAAATAAATATAGTCTGTCGGTGCACAAAACGATATACGTTCATTTTTTCAAACAATAGGTGACATGTGAACAATTTGCCGTAATTCAGACTCGAAACAAATTCCAATCCAGTAGTTATTTTATTTATTTTCGACTTCTATGGATCCTTCACGCGATTGTATCTATTGCTAGGATGTAGACCGTATCAGATTAAACTGTGATAATAACCATATGCAAATGGTCGTAAAGCTTCCAGTGTAAATCATATCTAAATAGATAAAACTACACAGAAAATGAGATACAAGTATTCGGCCAACTACCCTGATAATTAATTAATTTATTCATTCATCCAAGAAAACTTTCCAACACACACACACACACATTTAAAGTACAAAAACAGTAGTATATCAGAAAAAATATCTTTTTGCTTTATCCATAATAGAGATAGTACTGTTTGCAGTAGCTGCTTTGCCTAGTTTCAGGTATCTTGTATTTCACATGTTCAAAGAATTCTGTTACTATGTGGAAGAAATTATCTAATAAAAATCCCCTAGTTTTACAAAAAGTGAGAATGATAATTTCTACATTATATGGAAGACGATCGTAAATTTGTGTAGAACTATTTGTAGTGGAAGTTTTAAAGGCTGATGCCCATATTGACTGGACATGAAACTTTTTCTTTTGCCTTGTATCATACTCATGAATATTAAACATTTTGTAAGTATACCTCAAACCCAATTGTTTGATACATGCATAATTATGTAACTACCACTTTTTCAGCGTATAACATTCATTTGCATCGAAACGGCAGCTCTAAAATCGTTTCTGCTGCCATATCAGATATAAATGTCGACACTCGTTCAGTACCACGATTGGCATAAAATCTGGGTCCTAAACGAAATTTAAAGAAGTCACAGGTTATGCTCGTATCACACTGAAAGGTTATCAGCAGACCTTTAACAAAAACAGTTCTCCAAGACTACTTAATGGTATCCAGTTACCCTATAAAAAATTTAAAGAATTTGGGCGAGTATCTAAATTGGTAAGAATTAACTGTTGCAGAATGAAGGAAATATCTCTCCTGCCTACATGCATACTTGTTTCCACCTCAAAATGAACAAAAATCAGTTGTCTTTGGTCCTGCCACATCTTTGCTGCTGTGATGCAGTTCAAAATGGCTCAAGTAATGAAAATCTACAACTCAATACAATTAAGAACGCTTGCTTTATATAATATGTACACAATATTCTTTTGTTTAATCAAGCACGTCCTTCCTTGTGCTGGAAACGACCAGAAAGTGTGAGTTTTACACATTGTCTTACTTCATCAGTTTCTTAAGGGGGGTTTTGACAAGCACGAATTACTTACATGTGCATTCCCTTCCCACCCCGTACCATCGAGGTCACATGGAAGCTAGCATTTCCACACGCCGAAGTTGGAACGATGTTTACGCGACTTTCAACATGGCGATAAGTGTTGTTATTGACATGGGAGTTCATGTACATAGCTGAAGAGATTTGTTTCGTTCGAGACTTATTTTTGAATGAGTTAATTCAATTTTTTATTCCTTTTGAGTCATATTTCTACACAGAACTCTAATATACATATGTGAGGTACTGTGCTACCTCGCACTAATTTGCAATTAACATTGTGATACCTACCAACTGAAGACACTTTATCATCACTGCAACACATGTGTCGCATTCCAAATGGCACTATTTCTAAATTTTTATGTGAAGTGGGCCTACTGGTTGGTATCTACAACAGACTGAAGACACATACGACAGTAAGGTTTTTCTCCCAGTAGTTTAATTTTGTTTTCATTTTAACGTTTAGTCAAGGTGCTGATACAGGAATTGTAGGCCAAAGATGTGTAAATGTAAAGTTTCCTTTACCCGTACAGTACTTTGGATCCTAACTTCGTGCTGCTGTGCAGAACAATCAGTAATCCGTGACTTCATTAATAAGAACAGTTTGTATTTATGCAGGATTCTAATTAAAGCCAAAAGTAGCCTGAAATCTCCAACTGCACAAATATTTTTTTCATTTCCACTTCACTGTAATGCATTCAACGACTAAAGCAGAAAAAGTAGTTTGTTTATACTGAAATAAGAAATACCTTTACAATGTTGACAGCTCTGCAAATATGAACTTCACCAAGTCCACACTGTCAGTTGCAATATTTTCAGAATCCACTTCATCACACCAAACAATGCTGTATTACTTTATTACAAATAACTGATTATAAGGGATTGCCGAATGATGAGATTTTTATCACAAGGTTTAAGAAAGTCACTTCATAAAGTATTCATTTTCGTAGTTGAAGGGTAAGACCATTAGTTTGTCATTATGTTAACTTTTAAGGTACATAATTCCTAGAGGTGAAAAAAGGGGAGATGGCCATGCATGATTACGCTGTACGTTGTTTTGAGGCCAGTGCAGCCATGTTAGAAGCACCAAAACATTAGCAAACTATTGTTTACATGGAGATTGCTCGCCATTAAATTTGTTCGTAATTTCTCCCCAGTAAGCAGTAAATATTACAGTGCTTACACTATTAAGATAGTGTCTAGAAAGCATTTTCAAACTTTTTCTGTCCTTAAATTTGTATTTGACTCAATGACAAATTTGGCCTGGTAAATGTAACTTTCTTTTTGTTTAATCATATCAGAGAAGCAAGAACAGAAGTATGTTATTTAAACAGGATGCTTTCGCAATCCTTTTAAATCCTCTTTTACTGTATTTGCGTCGATACCTGTGAAGCTGCAACTCAGTAAGCAATGCTTGTTTGCTTAGTGGTGCTGATTCTTACGAGTTACATTTTCAAATTTCAAATCATGTGCACAATATGTTTAATGTTTATATTTGGAAAAAAAAACTTTCCTACATTTACTTTGCTAGCCCATACATGTGTGCAATGAGAAAAGAAATAAGCAAGGCATGCCATCATAACTTGTAGATGTCGAAAAAGTGAGAGTTTCTTGAAATGTTGAAGGAACATTATTGCTTGGAGGTATACCTCTGTACAGACCTGAGTTCTTGTTTTATTTAACTGTCAGTATGTCAATGTCATTGTAGTTTACATATCTTCTTGGTTTGAAATCTTACCTTTGAAGTGTCATTCTGTGTGTGCCCAGTAGAAGCAAAAAATGATACACTCATTTATGAATGTATATTCCAGCAGTTTGCAATTCGATAAATATCACCAGTAGGCCATTCTGATGCTATAAATGAGCATTTAAAATAATGCCCCCTACATTATTAATGCAGACTACTGAAATAGCCTAGACCCTGTAAAATGTATCTTTAACTTCAACTAAACTACTGCTTCCCATGTATTCCTATTTATTCCTTAATGAAATTTGTCATTAAAAATATATCACTTTTTCCAACCAACAGCTCAATTTATGGAATGAATATTAGAAATAAGAATAATCTTCACAAGGATTTAAAGTCATTTAGTCTTGCACAAAAAGGTGTGCATTATTCAGGAATACACATTTTCAATAACTTGCTAGCAGCCATAAAAAGCTTAAGAACCAATGAAATTCAGTTTAAGAGACGCCTAAAGGATTTATTGGTGGCCAACTCTTTCTATTCCATTGATGAATTTCTGAGTAAAACCAACTGATTTATATATATAAGTACAATATAACTTCTGCACAATTTCAGTGCAGTAATGTGTTCATTGTATATATATATATATATATATATATATATATATATATATATATATATATATATATATATATATATATATATTTATATATATATCTCTGTGTGTGTGTGTGTGTGTGTGTGTACAATCAAACTTCTGTGGCATTTCAGTGCAGTAATGTGATCATTGTAAATAAGTATTATAGTAGTTGTATTACATGTTTATTACCTTATAAATGAATAAATAAACTTTTTTATTTTAAATTCAGTGCATTAGTATAAGTAAAATGACTCTTTCATACAGTGTTCATTAAAAAATGACGATCATTCCATGTGGGACCTGTTGAATGGTGCATTGGCTTATTTGTTTTAGTTACAAATATTTGTCATGTATTGTTGTTTTTCTGACATGTTCTACATCCTGGAGGATCTCCTCACTACAGATCAATTGGAATGGAAGTAAATCTAATCTAATCTAATCTAACAAGTATGTAACTGATTATTATTTACTAATGACAGAATACCTCTTAACACACCTGCACTAAAAACAGGTGTTTTACAAATATTTTAATAAAGATTTACTTAATAGCATGTAGTTTACCACTTAATTTGCACACTAAATTATCATAATTTTTTATGAGTAGCCTATTTGTTTCACTTTTCAAAATACTTCTTGCCAGGAACACTCTGTGTCATTATTCAGGAATGACCTGCTTTATTTTACTTCTGAATTTCATTTAGACGTTTTCAAAGCACATAAGTCTCCACCAAGCTTTGTGATAAACTAATAATAACAATAGGATGCCCTGCCACTACTACTTTCATTTATTCATTCATCACTCTTATAGGAGATCAAATTTGGTACAATGCACTTGTCAGATACAATCATGAACATGAGTGCACATAATAATAAATATTAAGTATAGATGAAGGTTACGTGGTAATAACGATCAAAGCCCATCAAAGTTTAAAATTTAGTTCACAATGCCGCCTTATAGAGAACTGGAAGGACTATAATGCAGCAAGGTTTGTTTTTTGTAAAAACGATCAAGGTGGTCCAAAGTCTGTGCTACAGTTTTGATGTACTTAAAAAACGATCAAACTCTATTTGGCGTTGAGGAAGAATGTTCAGGATTCATTTTCTACTTAGAGATTTTTTTCCTTTTATATTCCATCTTCTAATGTAGTCGCTTCATGCTACTTGTTTACCAGTAATAGTCACCAATGTCAAAAATATTATAAACAAAGTTCGAACTTTTACAACGTTAAAAAATAAAACAAAGGTCGATATAAAAAATGTCACATTGTGCATACACAGTAGGACAGAAAAGAGTTTATCTCAGTAATTTGAGCAGAAACACTTTTGGGCTACTGTTACCAAGTATAAAGTTATTTCTTAATTGAAATAAGGGTATCATAAATCCAGAATGAGATTTTCACTCTGCAGCGGAGTGTGCGTTGATATGAAACTTCCTGGCAGATTAAAACTGTGTGCCCGACCGAGACTCGAACTCGAGACCTTTGCCTTTCGCGGGCAAGTGCTCTACCATCTGAGCTACCGAAGCACGACTCACGCCCGGTCCCACAGCTTTACATCTGCCAGTACTTTGGTATCATAAATGTTGGAGAATGAAATGTGCATAATAAAAATACAAGGAAAAGGAAAGTTTAGTGCAGTATTTCTGGTTAGTAAAAAGATTATAGGGCATGAGTCATGTTACAGACAATTACGGTAAATGCTTATGATAGAGATGTTTTCAGAATTTTCCATTTATAGAAAGGAATAGAATAATGAAGTAATTCAGTTACTAAATGGTTTCCTATTATACACAGACCTCACTTACCTGTACAAATCAGTGTAAATCCTGTCATCCAAAGAAGACCACAGAAAACTCCTGATAAAGCTGCAAGTCATGATTTTTCCTATATATATATATATATATATATATATATATATATATATATATATATATATATATTGACACATACAGCGTTCTTGGCATTGCATGGTATAACGAAAATACTTCTCATTAATCCTAAAAATTACCGGTAAACCTTGTGTTGAGATCAGAGGAAAACATAATATTAGACAAAACAAACTTAAAGTAGGAACTATATCAAAAGTGGATCAATAAACACAGTCACTGAGAGGTCACAAAGCACATTATAGCAATTGTAATAATAAACAGTTTTATTTACCAAAAGTACTTAATATGCGAAATTTATACCTGTTATATTCAGAGAAATTCCTCCAAACCCTGTCTGTACAAACAATTTCGACTGATTTTTGTGGCTGACTACAAAATACATTGTAGGTGCCTCAGAATTGACAGATGTTCAATGTGTTACAAATGTAGGAGAGGTTTTTTGATTTACAGATAAACAACGAGAAAGATGCAACTAAGAAACAAACTTTCAACCAGAACTAAAAAATCTAACTACTTAACATGAAGAACATAACGGGAAAGCAGACAAGTTTAACAAGATTGAAAGTTCGAAACATTTGAAGGCCAGAGAATCTGTGATTAAGAAAGCAATCTGTAGATTATCAAAAGAATCTTCCACTTCTTAATATTTCAACCAATGAAACATATTACTGAAACAGTTATTATTTTATTCATTCAGTGCTCAGTTGCTTTCTTCTGGGAATTCTGTATTTTATAAATATGACGAAATACTTTCCAACAAAGTATTTTTTACTGCAATCAGAACATGGCTCACATTTTCGATCAAACAACTTGCATGACTCAAAACAATCAAAACACCCAACTAAGATAACGAAAGTAGGCTTCAAGTTTTTGATGTCACAACAACTACCTTTTGGTTTCACCTCTGTGACATAAACAAACGATGTAATAAGATCCATGTTGGCAGAATGAGAGCAAATCCACATAGCAGCAGTTGCTGAAGCTCCTGTACAATGGTGAGGGAAGGGAATTCATAAAAGAAACTTTCTTAACCTATGTGTAAGTTGACATGTCAGTGTACAAGTAGGGTGTTTCCACATATAGGCTGACTTATGCAAGTGGTGGTGGGGGCATGTGTGTAAGTAATTCAGGGTCATGGAAACATGACTTTAGTCACTTGATTCCTCAATACCTGTGTTCACATGTCAAATTTATATCGTTATTTCATAACTGCAATGCCAGGTCAGATATGTCTTGACTGTACTTTTGTATGCCATTAAATCTATCTCCATCTCCTTGTCCATTTCAGCCGCATGACTGCAGGACAAAATGCCCTGTCACCTGCATCTTATGCAAAACAACTATGCATTCAAGAGGAGATTAAAGCTTCGTCTGTTATTTAAGATATTCTCACTTATTGTTCCATCTCAGTTGCATATATTTAATTAGATTACATGTTTCGATCACCCTGGATCATCTTCAGATCTAAGTAGTTGTGCGAACATTCATTTCTTTTCTACTCAGAACCATATATTAGTGCACTGTGTTTTCCAAAGATAATATACAAAAGACATTTGTAGATGGTCTTAGTGCATTGAGTAAAAGAAACAAAGATGAAACACGCTCAGGAGGTCACACATGGCATCTCAGATTATTTTTCTGCTGATCATTTAGTAATGAAGACAGAGAAAGCTGTAGCTATGGACATACACACAGTCTACAGGGGACTTCATTACCTTTTCACATGTATCTGTGTGATCAACCATTCATAATGACTATGGATGTACCCAGAGTGGTTGGGGGGGGGGGGGGAGGTGTTGGAGAAAATTTAGTCGTGAAAATTCATACATCATTTTGCATGGGGAGAAGGAATATGCACAAAATCACTTCTGCAATGCACAGTAGAACGAACTGCCTGGCACAGTAAGCAGATGAATAACACGGGTTCATGACAGTGCGATATTAATTAAAGGCTCTGAGACGAAGCCTCATCAAAATATGTATTACAATAAATTTCTCAATAACATATTACAGAATTTTAATTATCAGACAGCGTTTCACATATTTTTCACATGAATTTAAGTAATGCAGGTCAACGTTATTGGAACTGTTGATATGTGATACTAAGTAATGATTTTCGAACAGGTAGCAGCTAGTAATAAGGCTACACTTTCATATGCTGCTTACCTCTCTAACCACTGTGCTACCTCATGCAGTAAGGGGAAAAAAAGATTTGACTGGAAGCTACAATCAGCACACATGAGAATTCATGGAGCTTATACGATAGACACAAATTTTAATTGACATTAACCACTTCTACTTTTAATTGCATAGTGACTCCTATACAAAATCACAGTAACACACCTGCTGCCACCAAGGAGTAGAAAACGAAACGTCAGCGTAAGTCTGAATCTGTTTGGCAACATTTGAACTATATTTTCCAAGACGATAAAAAATTTAATTTTACAGTCTTGACAGAATGTCATCCACGATGATTTAATATACAGTGAGAGAGTTGTCAATCAGATAATAAGATCTGTCCAACCTACAAACAGCAAGGTGAGAGATAATATAAATCTCCATTATAAGCTTTGTTCCTTTATGCTACCAACGTCTAAGTCTGCAGGTATTGTTACATTCAAAAGTATACTTTCAAAACACCAAGTGGGAACCTCATTTCCAAAAGGTACCAAATCCATAAAATCTAATTTAATAGGAGTGACATAAAACATTTAAAAACCACAATGGTATCAGAATATATTTTGTAGCTTTGTTGTTACATTCAGACAGATGTTGAGACATATTACCTCTGTTAAATGTTTATTTGTTTAATTGTTATTGCATAAATAAAAATTGTTTTGCTACTGTTTGGCAGAAAAATGTGTTAAGTTTGCTAAATGTTGTTCTAGAGTTTCTGTTGATGATTCATAGTATTCATCTGACATATCAGATGCTTAATTTAATTAAAAACTCGCAATAAACATAAAAATGCGAGACACATGCTTGCAGCAGACAATCTCATGTAAGTAAATGTCAGCCACATTGTGTTTGGCGTCATTACCATGAAGAACAATGGTTAGTTGCCAGGATTTAGTACTTCTTGGGAACGAAATAAGACTGAATTTGGTACTCTTCACCATGAACAGCAAGTCTTAAGGCGTAATATATAATGGATAAGGTGAATTTTGGCATACATAAAAGTTCTTATTACACAAGTAATGGTTCTAAGTAGTGCTGTCATCTGTTATCTCATTTTTCAAATTTTTGGGTTTGGAACTATTTGTAAATGAGCTTCTCAATTAGACACTGCACAAGTGACTTCTCGTTTTCAAAACAAATACAAGGCTTATTGTGCACTAAGGTTAAACTGCTATCAGAAACAGGTCCTGCCTCAGGTAACATACAACATGTTCTGCCTGCACAATGGTCTGTCATCCCTATCTATAACTTTTCTGTTGGCTGTGATATTAGACATGTCACATTCCTAACAGTTACAGTTTTGATGATACATTTTCCTACACTGGTTCCGCCAGTATCATCTCTTTTGTACCACTCCTTAAAACAATTTTTTGACCGCTCTAACTACTTAAAACGTATCTTTATAGATGTACTACCTTTCCTCTCCTCGTGTCAAGACTTCAGCTAAGTTCATATGATTGTTGCAAATGGAACAAACTGCTTCTATCTTTTAATTTTTTCCCATCATATCCCTTCGCCACGTCCACAGAAACTTTATGATGCCTCGCTCACAGTCCCCACCTGGGTGACTCGTAGGTTACTGGACCTTCAGTTGCCCACTGTGCAACAATAGTCGAACTCTACCAGTGCGTATCTCAATAATTTCTGATGCCAGTATTCAATTGAAATTTAAATGTAATATAATATTATGAAGTGGTTTGCCTTAATTAACTTTACATAAAATAAAGCACATAAAAATATTATTTTCCAGAATTATTTCTTATCTTAATCCACTGTCTTGTATATGTAGTGGAAGAGAATGTGGCCAGTGAGTTAGCAGATCGCTGCTACATATCAATTCCTATTTGATTTCGTACTGATAACTCTTCACTTACTTGACCAGAAATTCTGTTCTTCAACAATTCTCACTTTCTTGAATGTCAGCCTGTCCCTTTCCTTTTTCAAGTTTTTCTTTTCTACGTGTACAGACAAGTAATCTAACATTCTGCAATGTAACCCACAGAGTGACAGATTTGCTTTCTGAACCAAGAGGTTGCCGTATAGTACAGTTACAAGTCCTCATTAAATATAGTAGCTGTAGTTTTCCTTTGCTTTCAGCTGTTCTCATACCAGTATAGAAAACAATATTCGCCAATGTTACCAGACTAGATCAGTCAATAAATTAATTATCCCATAACTACTGAAAGTCTGTTGGTCCACTTCAAGAACTATCTGTTAGTATGTACTCTATACTGATGCCACTCTAATATGGCTGCACCTGGTTATCTGTGTGGTTGAGACACACAAGTTACCTATTGCAGCACAGTCAATGGTTTCTGTAGGGGAATGTGGGGTAATACGGTCACACATACTTTCAATGACAAAGTCCTTGTACCTACTTATGAAAAATCAACCGTTTTTGGTCATAACGTGAAATAATAACATAAATAACTCAATTACAATCACTTTACAGTGGTTGTATATGTTGATCCTAATATGTTATAAATTAGTGAAAACAGATAGGCAGAAATACACTATGCAAATAAATTTTATACTTACTTGATGAATGTTTTCTGCACACAGTGTGTGAAGTGACATGAACACAGTTAGTTATCTGAGTGCTGACACAGTGATAAAATCTGAATAGGCCTGCAACAAAGAGAAATGATTCTCTGTTTGTAAATAGTAGCATGATTATTTATTTAAGAGGTAGTGTTTCAGATGTTAGTTTGTTGGTAATTCAGTATATGGCTTGAGTACTTCAGATTGAGCAAGTGCTTAATTAATTATGTAGTTTGGATTGATTGTCAATCCTCTGAGGAATATGCATGTAGGTAAACAGTATGGTATGGCGGGGTCATGCTATTGTCGTGGATGAGACTGCTACTCCTAGTCTCTGTCATTTTGTGGCGAAAGGTATAGTGATAAACTTTTGTGATCAAGCTGCTGATTCTGGCCAATGTGAAGATGTATACAAGGTGTATTAAGAAGTAATGAGAGTGGCAACTCTGGGCATACATTGAGACTCAAAGCTAAATCCTGGGCTTTCAGGGGTGATATCAGGCCACCAAGTGCCTAACACTGCCACTAGATGTTACACTCAGCGAGTCATTGTTTTCAAAACTGGTGAAAATAACTGCAATGTTTTTGAGTTATTGATGGATTTGTTATGCACTCTCCTGTGTGTTTGCACTCTGGTCAGGCAATAGGTTGTATAGATTTTACATCTTTGAGTCTATATATCAGCATTTATCTGAGAAGTGGACCTTATGGACTGGTACTGTTCGGTTTTCTTTATGTATATTTATAGGATTTAAAAGTCTGTGCAGAGACATCAGTTTCCTAAAGCAGTGTGACACAATTTTAAAAAAGGAAAAATTGGAAGAGTTGCCTCTAAAAATTAGATGATTGCTGATCACTTTTTAATGCAAAATATTTCTCAAATGTCATACAGATTCCTGCAGCTGTATGTGTAGAATCAAAGTCTGGCAATGAAAGGATCTCTGGTGTGAATCGCCATGACAGCAATTTTTAAAGTTTTATTTAAATTATATCAAACAATAACTGACCCATAACTTTCAAATGAAAATAAACTCTTTTTATTTTCAGTAATGGATTGTATGAAACAAAATCGAAATTTGATACAGACATGTGAAATGACTTACATACATCAATAACACTCCAGAATGCTACATATTTTCTGTTTATTGACAACGCCCACTAATTTCTTCCATGGAGAAACACACTTACAAATGCACCAATATTATTGATGATTTTGTCAGATTAAGGGGCAGGACGTCAAACGCGCCGACTCGGAGCAGGGGAGGCACCACAGGACATTTTAATTTCCATTGTCTATACTTTTACAAATAAATTCATAAAACTTTGTCAGCATGACCAGGAAGGATTCAGCATTCACACGCATAACAGTGGAAGTTCAAAAATATAACAAAATAAATTTTTGTACATGTGAAATTTCATCATTTTTTCACTTACTATTGTCTGCATTTGTTGCTATAGGTATACTTTTCTACATGAGTAAGAGATACTCTTCAGTGACTTTTGTGCAGTATGCAAACCATACTTACAGATGTATGAAACTCTAGAATTTATTTAGTTTATGAAAAATGAATAATCTGTTACATTTGAAACTTCATGTTCAGAGAAAAACTCAAATTTTATAGTTAATTATCTCAATTTTTACCACAGCTTTTAATAGGTTTGGAAAACTCTATAGTTTTGCATTAAGGAGTTTGTGTTTAATAAGCACACAAAGTTTGAAAAATAGGATATTTATTTTGGATGTTACTTATACCTAAGCACAGAAATTTGTTTTTCAGAAAATGGCCATTAAAGCTTCTGCTTGTATTTGGCATTCGTTTAAAACTGCCTGGCACCATAAGCAGGTTCTTAAAGTTTTCTTTCTTTTCATATTCCTATGATGCACCGTTCTTGATTTTATCACCTCCAAAAATGATTTATCTGCTTTCACTACACACTCTCTGTCTACTGCACACAAAGCTTTGATGCAGTTCACTCCAGGCTTAATTCTCATTTTGTCTACAACATATTTCCTGCTTAAACATGAAACTGCATCACAAACACCAATAGCAAGTGCATTTCTTCCCACAAAAATGGTTTTTGGCAATCTTTCCCATACACATTAGTTAAAACTTCTATTTGAATTTTGGGTACCGCCTTGAAGTTTTCATATGCAAAGTTCCTGAATATAGGTTCGATGGCTTCTATTACAGCAGTTGGTAGAAAATTCCTGTGATGATATTCTTCACCATGAGCAATTGACCTTTGGTAGCCACACTGTGATTCGTTTCCTTTCAGGCACAAGTTGTGGATAGGCTTATCTTCTGTGGACATTTTGTGGGCGGTATAATGCCCAAACTACTTGCATCATATTTTTCAAGTCACCTGTGTTCCTTCTTATTGCCAAGCCATAATATGCCTATAGCTTGTCAATTTCTACAGCTATCAGTCGCCCTCTCCCTTTTATTCTCTTCCCAGCAGGTTATTTTTTTCCTGATACATCTTG
The DNA here is from genome assembly GCF_023864275.1 of Schistocerca cancellata. Lineage (NCBI taxonomy): Eukaryota > Metazoa > Arthropoda > Insecta > Orthoptera > Acrididae > Schistocerca > Schistocerca cancellata. The sequence continues at coordinate 676,215,353 of NC_064628.1, forward strand.
TCTCAGCCTTCCAAGTCTAGTGCCAAGTCTTTTCTCTACATGTCCCACACATTCTGACTTCTGTGTAATAGTCTCAGCTCCAAATAGAGCATATTTTTTAACCTCAAGGAAAGCATTACTATCAGCATCACCAAGGTACTTCACATATCACAGGCCACAGGGGGCAACAGTTCTGGTAACCAAGCTTGACAACTCCCTGCACTTCCATACCTCCACTTGAGCCTTTATATTTCATATTACTTTCATGATCTGGGATCCCTTTCGCACAACTATCACAAAATTTGCTCCTGGTATCATCAAAATCGGCCACTATGTCCCTGTCACCATCATTTTCGATACTAGATTCTTCTGCATCAATTTTCACTGACAATTCTGCAACTTCTTTTACAGCCCCAACCAGTAAGCCATATTATTTCTCAAATTTTGCTGGCGGAGATGGAAGATTCATCACTGCACAAAGTTTTCTTGCTGTCTTCTGTCCCCTATCAATACAGCACATGCCATGTGCTAACCTCAAATTCATGTCATAACCTTTGTTTACGATTTTAGATGTCATGCAAGATGTACCAACGTTGCATTTGCCGCATATCACAGATAAGTTCGTAGCAAGGCCTTTCATTGCACTCTCATCTTTCACCACAGAAACACACTGCACACCGAAGCAATGCTTGCATATAACATTGTCCAATATTAACTATGACAGTATGTTAACATCAACAGTAATAACACACAAACCTTCAGATTCATAGTCTCCATTTTCATTAACACCAAAAACAAGTATCCTTCTGGAAGCACTCATGGTTTTTTTTTTTTTTTTTTTTTTTTTTTTTTTTTTACTGCTCTGAGAGTTTGCAGATTTCTTGAGCCACTGGGGTAATATTTGTTATAGCACCTTTTACTGTGTACCTGTTGCCCTGGTGACATTGTTTACAGTTGAAGCAACGAACTCTAGGCATCTTGTGCGATAATATGCTACAAACGAACACAGAACAACACAGCCATATGCAAATCGTTTCGAAATTCTCATCACCATACTGCAAGCCTTTCAAAACAGAGTATAAAGAAAATCAGCGATCAAAACAATGCACGTCGATAGCAGCAGAGAAAATATCGATATCAATAGTCCTTTATCTCACGTATGACAATCTCTGGTGCAAATATATACACTCGAATTCTACACAGCGAAATACACTTACGTGACAGAAGAATGCTGTGCAAATGGGTGTGCCGCTGCATCTTGGTACACTTAAGACCAATTAACGTGCCTTATAATCTCTCAAATATGTATGTTCTCATCTATTCAGGAAGATGTGTGCTACAAAATATGCATTTTTTGAAAAATCAATTTTTTTTAAATTTTTGACATCCTACCCCCCTAATCTAGTTTAAATCTGTAAGGAACTTTCATTTCAGTGCACATTCTGCTTCAGAGTGAAAATTCATTTTGGAGTAGGCCTATTATTGATTGATATAAGTCATTTCAACTGTCTGTATCAAATTTTATTTGTTTCATTGACCTGTAACTGAAAATAAAAAAGATGCTATTTTCATTAGAAAATTATGATTCCATATTTGTTTACCATAATATTCACTTTATAAAGATATAGAATTTAAATCAAAGTAAAAATTGCTGTAATGGAGATTAAAACCAGAGACCCTTCCATTAACAGATTCAATGCTACGCATTCTGCAACAGGCATTTGTATAACATTTGCGAAAAGTTTTCCACTTAACAGCGACCAGATATCATCTCATTTTTAGATACAACTTTTTCAACTTTCTCTTTTTTAAAACAGTGTCACACTGTTTTAGGAAATTGATATCTGGGCACAAATTTTCAAATCCTATAAATACATACGTAAAGAAAATCGAAGAGGGCCTGTTCATAAGTTCCCCTTGTCAGGTAAAAGCTCAAATACACGCTCACAGGCATAAAATCTGTACAACCTGATATCTGACCAGAGTGCAAACACCTATACAGTGCATAACTAATCCGACAACAGCTCAAATACATTCAAGTATTTTTCATAAGTTTGAAAAACGACGACTCGTTCAGTGTGACATCTAGTGGCAGTATTAGGTAGCTGGTGGCCTGTCGTCATGAGCCATGGTCCCAAAAGGCTCAGGATTTAATGTCAAGTGAACCGACAAATCTGTAATCCTCAACTACTCACGGCAATTAGGTTGAATCGTCGTCTTAGTACAAATATGTTGATATACAAGTGTCCACAGCATCCGAGTCAAGTTTTTTATCAAGTGCAATAGAAACATGGGCTGACAAAAGTATGACAAAAGCTGTGCCACCAAATTACTTGCGTGAATGATGAAACCACTTCTGTGTCTAATGCAAAGTTACAAAGAGCTTATGGAAAACATTCCTACCCATGACACACATGTTCAAACGGCACTTCCATTTTAGCAGAAATGGAGGACAAATGTCATGTAGGAAGACCATCAACTTGAAGAATTGATGGCTGTGTGGAAACTACGAGGTTCTTGTAAGTTCATAAGCTCATTTCTCGATTAGAATAATCAGTAGTGAGGCATACTTGGATGTGGTTTATGTGTCCATCAAATTTCAACACAGAATTTGGAGAAGCAAAATGTACATAAAAATGGTTGCAAAGAACCTCACAACTGAGCAGAACCATCATAAGAAATTGTATCATGATCTTGTGGAGCAATTCCATGGATGCAAGAATTTTTTGACATCATATCACAGATAACTAACAGCAGATTTTCAAGTGTGATCCCAAGACACAACACCAAATTCGAGAGTGGTACATCACAAACTTTCACTGTCCCAAGAAAGCGAGTATGAGCAAATCCAAAATTAAACTGACGCTTATTTTACAGTAAAGGAATTGTCCACATGAATTCGTATCTCCAAGATCATGTGCCAAACATTTTACTGGGAAGTAAGTGAAAGATAAAAGAAAAGGTGACACATGAGCCAACAAGCATTGCAAGCACTTGGAGGGTTGCATCATGACAATGCATACTGTCATGTGATAATCTCTAATGAATTTTTGACACAATGTAGCTATTTTGTGGTACCCCAGACTGTCCATTCGCCTTTATCAATCCCTGTGATTTCACTTTATACTCCCATCTCAAGAGACAGTTGAAAGGGTATCGCTTTGGTTCTGGGAATAATATCCAGAAGGGCATAGCTGACGAGCTGAAAGGTATTTCATTGACTGGAAATAACACCTCCATCGCTTTGCAATGCCAGAGGGGACAGCCTTGATATATAACAAAATAAAATTCATGGTTACAAAAAATCAGTTTCATTAGTTTTCTAACACACCTCACATAACCCAACAATTGTCGAGTAGTACTCACAAGATTAGCACGCAGAGAATAAATTAGGCAGCAGCTTCCATACCTGCAGCGCCACAGCAGACACATTGCTTTGTTTGTGAGTTGACACAGCTTGGAATAGGAAACAGTTTATTTTTATTTACCTGTACGATTTTTATCTTAAATTCTTAAATGTCTTTCGTGTTTGCATATTTATCAAGCACAAGTCTGAGATTTAATAGGTGTGTAGGTGTAAATTTCTGCCATCATTAGTGTTGATAGGGACTGTCATCGCTCATTTCAGGTGTGAGCTAATTAGGTGACCCCTTGCTCACAGTTCCAGGCAATGCTGGGTTCAGTTATGCAGATTGAGGCTGTCACCAATGCGTAATACTATGGGAAGCCAGACATGGAGATCCAACAGTCATCAAGCGCGACCCCTGTGCCCCCAATTGGTCCACTACTATGGCCACCCCGGTTACTGTCCACACTGAAGATGACACCTTACCAGTACCAGTGGTCTAGTGGGACGCCATTCCAAGGTGTTGCAGGCAGCAAAAGACTTTTCAAGGGTCTATCAAAGGGCCTCTCCATCTGCTGAGCATGTTTCAGGAGCTATCTCTGTCTGATAAAGATCCTGTGCCAGGTGCAGTCACTTGCCCTGTTTCAGGTTAAGTCTCTCGGCTTGCAAGATCTCGGCAATCACAGAGGATGGGATTGGTGGTAGGTGGGAAATCTAATGTTAGATGTGTAATGGGGCCCATTAGGGATATGGCTGTGAAGGAGGGAAATCAATCCAACATGCATGCACTCTGGGTGCATGCACAGTCATCCCAGACATGGAGCAGGTGCTTCTAGATGCCATGAAATGCACAGAGTGTAGCCAATTGCATGTGGTGTCTCATGTTAGTACTAACATTGTGTTTCACTTTGGATCATAAGGGATTCCCTCTGCTTTCGGATTGCAGTCTGAAATGGTAAAGATCGTCAATCTTGCGACAAGATAAGGAAGAGCTCACCATCTGTAGCTTCATCAACAGGGCGAACTGCAGCCTTTGGTACACCGCCCAGTGAAGGATCTGAATCAGACGCTCAGATGGTTCTACGACTGTGCAGGCTACAGATTCCTCGATTTGCGACATAGGATGGAAGGCTTCTTGATTTAGATGAACACGTCAGGGGCTCATTACATGTAGGAAGTGCTTCCACGTTCCCTGGCAACCAGTCACTAGATGTCAATAGTACTGAGCCTTTATGTTCTACTTTGGAGAGAAGGTGCAGGGTGGCTATCTGCCTCCATCATCATAGTTACCTGAACTTGCCACTATTTTGCTAGAAGAATAGTATAAGCTTGCCTTGAAAACCAGACAGAACCTGTACTTACCCATTCAGAGACGACTGGAAGCTGTTTCGAATTCCAACGGTTTTCGTATTAATTTTACTATTAAAACCATTGTAGTAAGGCGAGTATTGTGGACCTGAGCATAAGTAGGAACATGTAATTTTGTGAGTTTGGCTTTGGACTTCGTGAGTGATGGGATATTTGTGATTTGCATTAGAGCTGGACACATTCTAAAAAGCAAGAAACAAATAGTATAAAAGTTTTCAAATTGTGTGCAAAGGGACAAGGGAGTGTAATATAGAGCAGATATTGGTGAATTTACAAATTTGATTAGGACTGTAATCGTATGTTTTTGTCTCATCTGAAGAACGGATAGTTGGAATACAAATCAGTACTAGCATTTCTGCTTTTTGTACTGAAATGAAAGTGTTATAGGAAGCCACTCGGAATGCGAGTACTATGAAATGGCTGATCCAGACATGCTGTGAGTGAAAAATTACATGCTCTTGACTTGAAAAATGTTTATTTTTTTTGTCCAGCGCATCAAGTACTAAGTGTTACAATAACTGCAATCTGAAACTGGCGTGAAGTAGAATTGGCTGTATAAGTGGGATCTGTCAACTCAGTGATTATCTCTCCAACTAAATGTGACTTGTGTGAACAATAATTTTCGTATTTGGCTAAACAATAACAACTTTATGTTGACGAGATTTACTAGTATTGTTCCAGCTATAGACCAACAGCTACAATTTCAAATCGCTATTCTAACAGGGCTCAAGAGAAATAAAAAACGGTAAAGATGGAAATAATGCCAAGTTTTATTTTTCGTGAATAATATTTTGAAGAACATCACCAGAATTGAAGATAACCTTTTTATTAATACAGTGGTGATGGTCCAGAAAGACCGGTAAGCATGCCACTGATACCTCACTTTGAGCAGTGAGATTAAAGCACCTTCCACAAAAATCATTGGTGCAATACCTAAACAAGTATTAATTATTTCTGATCGACATCAGTGACATTCTTTAACTACTCATTAATATTAAAGTAAAACAAATGAACAGAAGAAAGGTAGATATATTTTCATTAAATTGATATAACTCTTACTATTTCTATAAATTCCGCCACATAAATTTTTCCAGAAACAGTGACAATTTTTAAAGTGTTTTTCTGTATCAAATGCATGTTTTAAAGGTCTGATGTAGTTCTTGATAGGCAGTCTCTACAAATGTATTTTAGCCACACAGAGAATTACGTATTGACTTTTCAAAATTATTGTTTAGGGACCAACTGCGATATTCAATGAAAATCCACGCTTCACTTAATGATATAAATTGATGCAGCAATTGTGAAGTTAATTTACTAAAATGGCACACTGTCAGAGAACACAAAAATGCGAGTTAATTATATTTTTTATATATAATGCTGCAGGTATTACACAAGAGGTTCATGCTGTGATGCTCTTTTTCTGTTGAAGTACGATTGCAATTATGGGAATACGTGAGCTCACAGAACACAGGACATTCGAGTACCGAAAATAAGTCTTCATTTACAGGAAGAGCCACAGCACGATGGGAAATCAGAAGTGAGCTGTGCCATTAGTGCAACAAATGATTGACGCGATCTTTTTTAACCAAGCCACAATTTCAGATAGGTATGCCAACAATGCAAAGTGTTTCAAAAATCCTTCTGCCGACGCTAGACCACCTACATAAATAAAGATAGAAACTTGAGACTAAATTTAACTTACGTATCGAAACTAACAATTTGCCTTGGTGCCATCTGCAAATTGCTGGTTCACGTTTTTATCCAGTGTAGGTAGCTCGCTCACTTGCTCATTGCTTAGGGAGCCTATTCTCCTCATTCACTCTATAAAATAAGCTATTTTTACGTCTGTGTATAGGCAGCTTAACCAAAGCCTGTCAAGTCGAGATACTCTTTTTATTCCAAATCGCTATTTAAATCTTTGTCCTCTGTTTCACAATAGTCAAACACATATCGTTTTACTTAGACACAGGTGCACTTAACTTTATGTCTACATTAACATGAATCCTCTGCTCGGCGTCTTTCTCACTGCCACTCAAATGATAGAACCATGGAGGCAGAATAAGGGGAGATGGCGCTACAACCACGCTGTACATTCTTTTGAAGCCAGTGCGCGGGGAATGCCGCCATCTTGGATCCCCAAAAACATTAGCAGACGAGTGTTTACAATTGCTTCTTGTTCGTTATTTCTGTCGTGTACACGTGATATTTGTTTTATGTAGTAACTCTGTTTTAGTGAACAACACAGTATAAGGAACAAAACTTGAAACGTTCTTCTGGCCTTAAATCCGCATTCGATACAGTAATATGACAAGAAAATATGACCCTTCTGGCCTCAGTACTGTAATTCCTATTTGTTTATACACTTCGAATAACCGAGAAGTATGTGCTATGAAAAGGGTGCTTTCGTAATCCATTTCTATTCACTTTCATTGTGTTTGTGTCGATAATTGATAAAGCCAGAACTCCAAAAGCAATGATTGATAGTTTAGAGGCAACGATTTGTATTCGTTGCATTTTCAAGTCAAATGCAAATTTTAAATGTTCAAGTTTGCCAGAAACTTACCTTATTTCCTTTGGTGTTCCACAGATGTATGAAGGGATGATCTAAACAAGTCAGCTGTCATGTCAACTAAGTGAAAGATTCGTTAAATTACGAAGGAAAAGAACTGAATTTAAGATTGTCAGGCCCATTGTAGTTTAGACAACTGCTTTGTTTTTAAATTGTACCTACCAAGTGACATTCAGTGTGGCAAATAACAGCAATGTACAGGGTAACACGACAACACAGAGATTAATGTAATGATCTAAATAACCTGGACTTTCATAGGGAACTTGGCTTTAACAAATTGTTGCCCTTTAACTACTTATAATTTAACCACTGTAACAGGTGTTCCAAACATTTCACTGAAGATATAATTAACTACATGTAGTTACATTACTTATATATTAAATTATTGCATTTTAAAACATTAGTCCCCATTTCCAGGATATTTCTTCCCAGGACTTTTCAGTTACTTGGGAATAACCAAACAATGAAAACCAAGTGTACTGCTCACCTCCAGACAGCTCCTCGCGTTGGATTGATAGGAAATCTAAAGTGAAATCACAGAAATAAAACCGTACTGTAAAACTTTACAGTGCATCAGAATTTCAAGTATATATAAGAAAATAGCGTTTAAATAAGTCCACTTACGAATGAAATGTGATTTGTTTAAACTTTACACTACAATCAGGACGATTAGAAAACCCGTAAGCGACGCAAGCCGCCACTTTTTATCAAACACTTCACGACTACACGTAATCAAACCACCAGAAGCGAATGTTTTGGGGTAGCTAAGATGACGGATCTTCACTTGGGTCGACTTCAAGTTTGTGACGTCATGACAACTCCTCTTATTTTTACCTCCATGGATGGAACTCCCACGCTCCTCGCTGTTAAGCAGCGATGACAAAACATGGATATTTTCCAGCGCCACAGCTACTCTGACCAAAGACTGCATGCGTCTAACAAGCGGTTCAGAATTACCGTTTCGTTTGAGACATCCTGAGTATGTACAAATTTCAGAAATGCAAATAACAAATTCCAGTAGACCTGTTTCGGTACTGTACTAGACTGTTTAGTACTGCAGCTATTTTATGTTGCTGCTATGACTCTCCAATGCAGTCAATAAAATCGTACACAGCAACCATTGGTAAACATTTTGTCTGCCTCACTGTGACGTCCTTGGCACCTTACAGGTCTCTGGTAAGCCTTAGTTACCTGTAAGAGTGGTGCTGCGTCAGTCAGTTGCTGGAAGAAATGCAGTATTAACTGTATTACATGTTGAACTGCCATCAGCGCACTCCTCTGGACTTATTGGCACCGGCGGAAGATCGTAGTAGAGATCGTGTCTCCTAATACTTAACATTAGCTCAAAGAACTAACTATTAAAGAACGGAGAAATGCTGGAAAAGTTCATCTTCTTTGTCATCATTCGTTTATTTAATCTTCCCCAAAAGTTAAGTATTAGGAAACTATATAACCCGTGACCGTCACAGAAAACAATCGCAAAGGCAGTTGCTCATATATTTGCAGTAAAGTCCGTAGCTGCGACAGATTGCAGCGGTCAGCAGTGCCCGCTCACTGAGGGTGGACGGCGTGGAAAGGCGATAGCGATGAAGTGACATGGGAGACTCCACAGCCTTCAGCTCCATTCTCAGTCTGTCTTTTGGGCTAGAAGCCTATATACAGGGTGATTATAATTACACTTTCAAAACGCTGTAGAAATAACACCACTGGTCAGAATGACGTCAAATTGCAATGGAATATTATCGGAGAAGGGGGAAAACGTATGGCAGAAGAAAAATAAATAGTTACAAAATGTAGCAATAGCTGGCGCTGTAGGCATCATAATTTAATAGTGGTCGACTACAAATGACAAATGAATCATATAACAATGCCTAAAGTGTACGTTTGACGTTAAACAAACTGTACTACTCAGTTACGTAAGCCCATCCATAATGGAAGGTCATATCACATCGGATGGGAAATTGTTGTGAGGCCAAAAACCGCATAAAAAGCATCACTCACATCGGTTTTTAATTGTCCTGGGGCCAAAAACCGCATAAAAAGCATCAGTCACATCCGTTTTTAACTGTCCTGAGGTCAAAAACCGCATAAGAAGTTGTTATTGTTATGGTCTTCAGTCCAGAGACTGGTTTGATGCAGCTCTCCATGCTACTCTATCCTGTGCAAGCTTCTTCATCTCCCAGTACCTACTGCAACCTACATCCTTCTGAATCTGCTTAGTGTATTCATCTCTTGGTCTCCCTCTACGATTTTTACCCTCCACGCTGCCCTCCAGTACTAAATTGGTGATCCCTTGATGCCTCAGGACATGTCCTACCAACGGATCCCTTCTTCTAGTCAAGTTGTGCCACAAACTTCTCTTCTCCCCAATTCTATTCAATACGTCCTCATTAGTTATGTGATCTACCCATCTAATCTTCAGCATTCTTCTGTAGCACCACATTTCGAAAGCTTCTATTCTCTTCTTGTCCAAACTATTTACCGTCCATGTTTCGCTTCCATACATGGCTACACTCCATACAAATACTTTCAGAAATGACTTCCTGACACTTAAATCTATACTCGATGTTAACAAATTTCTCTTCTTCAGAAACGCCTTCCTTGCCATTGCCAGTCCACATTTTATATCCTCTCTACTTCGACCATCATCAGTTATTTTGCTCCCCAAATAGCAAAACTCCTTTACTACTTGAAGTGTCTCATTTCCTAATCTAATACCCTCAACATCACCCGACTTAATTCGACTAAATTCCATTATCCTCGTTTTGCTTTTGTTGATGTTCATCTTATATCCTCCCTTCAAGACACTATCCATTCCGTTCAACTGCTCTTCCAAGTCCTTTGCTGTCTCTGACAGAATTACAATGTCATCGGCGAACCTCAACCTTTTTTATTTCTTCTCCATGGATTTTAATACCTACTCCGAACTTTTCTTTTGTTTCCTTTACTGCTTGCTCAATATACAGATTGAATAGCATCACAGATAGGCTTCAAACCTGTCTCACGCCCTTCCCAACCACTGCTTCTCTTTCATGCCTCTTGACTCTTATAACTGCAATCTGGTTTCTGTACAAATTGTAAATAGCCTTTCGCTCCCTGTATTTCACGCCTGCCAACTTAAGAATTTGAAAGAGAGTATACCAGTCAACATTGTCAAAAGCTATCTCTAAGTCTACAAATGCTAGAAACGTAGGTTTGCCTTTCCTTAATCTTTCTAAGATAAGTCGTAGTGTCAGTATTGCCTCACGTGTTCCAGCATTTCAACGGAATCCAAACTGATCTTCCCCAGGGTCGGCTTCTACCAGTTTTTCCATTCGTCTGTAAAGAATTCGTGTTAGTATTTTGCAGCCACGACTTATTAAACTGATAGTTCGGTAATTTTCACATCTGTCAACTCCTGCTTTCTTTGGGATTGGAATTATTACATTCTTCTTGAAGTCTGAGGGTATTTCGCCTGTCTCATACATCTGGCTCACCGGATGGTAGAGTTTTGTCAGGACTGGTTCTCCCAAGGCTATCAGTAGTTCTAATGGAATGTTTTCTACTCTCGGGACCTTGTTTCGACTTAGGTCTTTCAGTGTTTTGTCACACTCTTCACGCAGTATCATACCTCCCATTTCATCTTCATCTACATCCTATTCCATTTCCATAATATTGTCCTCAAGTACATTGCCCTTGTATAGACCCTCTATATACTCCTTCCATAAAATAAAATAAAATCGGATTATTAATTTGCATGTGACTGGTGCAAAACATGTTCAGTATTCTGTCCACCGTTTTCTGCAACATGTTGAAATCGAGAAACAGCATATTCCACAACTGATCGAAGTGTTTCTGGGGTCAAGTTCAGAATGTGTTGCGCAATGCATGCCATCAATGCAGCTAAGTTTGAAGTCGGAACACTGAACACAACATCTTTCAGATAGCCCCACAGCAAGAAGTGAAACGGATCTAGATGAAGTGATTGGGATGGCCAGGCTGTAGGGAAATGACGGCCCATAATTCTAGCATTTCCGGAATGGCGCTTCAGCAGCTGCTTAACTGCATTTGCAATGAGCGGAGGTGCGCCGTCTTGCATAAAAATGATCCCATCCACGCTGTTGGTGAGCTGGAATGACGTGTTTGCGCAAAAGACACTCTAGGCGCTAACCAGAGACGGTACAGGTAACAGGACTAGAGATGGGCAAAACTGTTCTTTTCAGAGATTGGATCAGAACTGTTCACTCCCTGAAATGAATTAGCTCTTTTTCATGACTCACCACTCATTTACAATAGAAAATAAATGGAAGGCACATTGCCCTTTAAACTTGGTTTATTCCAGTACTATACCTGTATTTTGATCTTATTTGATCCTATTTTGAAGTAACACAGATAATGAGTAAGAATTTTGTATTGTTTATTGAAATTTCCACGATATGACAAAGTTTTTGATTATTGATTTATTTTGCACTATCATGGTTTTCTGGGTGATCGGAAAATGTTGTAACTTGAGATTTACATTAACAATATATTTGGCTATAATGTATTAAAATTTCATTAACCTCATACAAATACATGGCAAGCCATATATTTTTAAAGTGAACGTTTCCTTCCGAAGACGCCTAAAATCGCAAAATCCGTACCAGAATAAGAAAAAAAAAATATAAATTTGACTGTAAAACGAAAGTGCTGCATATAGCCTTACGCAGAATAAAACAAGGAAAATATTGGTGTATCACATTTTGCGATACGTTTATCGGTTCGCTCGTAATTAAAGCGTAAATTCGAGTGTTCATAATAAAAATCCTATAGTAAGAGGAGTCATCAGGAACCTAATCTAATCAGTTTAAACAAATAAAAATAAAATAAAAACAATTGATGTATACATAACATAATAATGTAATATACATAGCGGTATTACTACGAAGAACAATATCCAGTAGGGACGAACTCCGATGCAGAGGCGCTGAATCGAGCAGGTCGAGCCGCGAGCTGTATTACTGCGTGAGCTGAGACCGCAGAGACCAGAGTGACACCTGAGTCGCTTTGCTCAACGCTCTGGCTAGAGTCGAGACAGTGGGGTGAGCGTTGAGCGGGCGAGTTCCGAGGGTGGGGGGAGCGGTGAACTCACCCGCTCCGAGACAAATCGTCCGTTCCCTTGCGAGCAGGTTGTTGCAAGTAGTTCCTATGTTATCCGCTAGGTGGCTCTCTGTCCTGTTGCTCGCATCAACTGCCCAGAGGGCAGGACGTGCGACTGAAACGATCGCCGACAGAGTGCGATGCGAAGTTAAGCTGCGCCAGACACTGCAAGCGGCAGACGACCCACAGAGACAGCACGGCATATGTGAAACACAAAATCCAATGGGGCACTGCACAATGCAGGCAGCCAAGGTAGAAGCAGGGCAGAGGCCGGCGCTGGCTGTGTTGTGTGGCGTGCACTGTGCTCTGACCAGCAGAGGCGCTGCTGATATGCTCCGTCTCTCTCTCTCTCTCTCTCTCTCTGCCGTGGGAAACGTTTGGAGCTACCGTTCTTTTTTTCTGAATCACTGATTGTTCACTCCTTTGAAAGATTGAACTCTATGAATTAGTTCAAGAGCGGATCCCCCATCTCTAAACAGGACCCGAAGCACCTGTCTCTTCGAAAAAATATGGCTCTATGATAAATGATGCCATAAACCCGCACCACACAGTGACCTTTTCAGCATGAAGTGGTAGTGGTTGATTTGTATGTGGATTTTCCGTTGTCCATATTCGATAATTCTGTGTATTGACATATCCTGTCAGATGGAAGTGGGCTTCGTCTGTCCACAAAATCTTCCACGGCCTATCATTGTCCACTTCCATGCGAGCAAGAAATTCTAAAGCAAAGGTTTCTCTTGCTGGCAGGTCAACAGGAAGCAACTCGTGCACGTGGGTGATTTTGAATGGATAGCAAAGAAGGATGTTTCGTAGGATTTTACGCACCGTGTTCACATGTATGTCCAATGTTTGGGCAATTCTCCGTGCACTACATGTTTGCACATCACCACTGGTCTCTTCCTGCATTTCTGTGGCCACTACTTCCGCTGATGTCGAATCAATTCGTTTCCTCCCTCTACCAGGTTGCACACCAAAAGAACCCGTTTTTTCTAATTTCCGAAATATTTTCTCCAGACCTACGGCAGTCATCGGACCAACACCTTTTTTCAAACCCTTCAGTGTATGGAACTTCTGCAGAGCGACGTGTGCACTGCCATTATTCTTGTAATACAGCTTTGCAAGCAGAGCGCGATTCTGTAGACGTGAAAGGAGGAGAAGCCGTGTACCCAGCGTGTTTATGCCAACTTCAATTGGTCGTGGCATGACAGGTGTTTAATTTACGTATTCTGAAACATAACAGCTCCATGTATTGATCAATTTTCACACTATTTTTTTTTCTTCTGCCATACGTTTTCCTCCTTCCACAATAATATTCCGTTGCAATTTGACGTCATTCTGACCAGTGGTGTTATTCCTGCAGCGTTTTGAAAGTTTAATTATAATCACCCTGTATATATCCGCACTGGTAATTTGGCACAGATTCGTGCCTGTTTTGTTTTTGAACATTTCGCACTGTGTCTAAAATCTTGCAATACTGGTGGGAATCTTTGACAGCCCGAGCAGTACAGTATGTAATCATAAATACCTGGGCACCTATTAGTGGACATTAATATTAGGCGTGTCCACCCTTTTTTCGGCTTTATGACAGCTTCAACTCTGCTGGGGATACTTTCAGTGATGTGCCTGAATGTCTGTGGAGGAATGGCATCCCATTCTTCCTCAAGAGCGGAAACTGGAGAAGGTAGTGATGTTGGACTCTGGGATCTAGAGCGAAGTCGTCCTTCTGGCTCATCCCGGAGGTGTTCCATTGGGTTCAAGTCGAGGCTCTGGACATACCAATCCATTTTAGGAATGTTATTGTCCACAAACGATTGCATCATAGGTACTGCTTTATGACAGGGTGTATTGTCATGCTGATACAATCACCGTTTCCGAACTGTTCCTCTACTGTAGGCAGTACACACTGCTGAAAAATGCCTTCATATTCCTCTGCATTTAGACTTTTCGCAAGAGCCATAAGGGGACCACATCTTAACCACTGTGACGCCACTTGCTGCAGTACTTCACTGTTATTGTGGCACACGAAGGCAGGTAACGTTCTCCAGGTAATCACCAAACCCAAACCCTTCCATCAGATTGGCACACGGTATAACGTTATTCATCTTTCCAAATCGCTCGATTTAGTTATTCGCTGCCGAGCGGCATTGCTTTTTATACCACCTAAAGTGTCGCTTAGTATTTACTACAGAAAACTGCGGCTTAGGAGAAGCTGGACGGCCATTTTACCCTATTCTTTTCAACTCCTTACGCATACTCTTCGTGCTAGCTGGACTGCTGGTAATATTTTGGAACTCGCGAGTGATTTAACGCGTATTTTTATAGCCATTCTCTGCAATGTTCGACGGTCCCTATCCGTCAGTACATGAGGACTGTCTGGTCTGAGTTTAGCTATAATGATAATGATGATAACGAGCGTATGGCATTGGTGGCCGGGAGACCCCTCGCGGGGCGGTTAGGCCGCCGCTCCACAAGTTCTTTGACGCCACTACAGGACTTACGAGTGAATGAGGATGAAATGATAATGAAAGACACACAACAGCCAGTCATCTTGAGGCAGAGAAAATCCCTGACCCCGCCGGGAATCGAACATGGGACCCCGTGCGCGGGAAGCGAGAACGCTACCGCAAGACCACGCGGACTAGTTTCGCTGTGGTCCTTCCGTTATGCCTCCACTTTACTATTACATCACCAACAGCAGACGTCATCAGTTTTAGATGGGTTGAAATGTCCTTAATCAGTCCGTTACTTAGATGACATCCAGTAACTAGTACACGTTCGAAGTCATAGCGGTCGCCGACTCGAATGAGTCGGTTAGGAGACCGCTGTGCTGTTACTGTTTCTCTACTGAGAAAACAATACAACGCTATCGCTTTTGTACTGGTGAGTCCACCTCCCGTGTTGTCTAGTGATCAGTTCCCCATTATGCAGGGGTGTCCGGATACTTCTGATCAGATTGTGTATGACTTTTTGCGTGACGATAATACTATAATTGTGAGAAACACATAGCTCTGTTTCGAGACAGAGGGTGGTCTCATCTTCCCAGGGGTTCTCTGGTACGGAAAATACGCAGTATTTATCTACGTCTGTTCACACATACTTACTCCGCAGGCCACCGTGTGGGTTATGACAGAGGATACCATGTACCACCATTATCCATTTCCTTCTGTGTTCCAATCGCAAACAGAGCAGGGCAAAAACTACTGTCTGCATGCCTCCACACGAGCACTAATTTCTCTTATCTTGCTTGCCCTTAGGCGAAATTCACGTTGGCGGCAGTAGAATCTTTCTGTAGTCAACTTCAAATTTTCTCAATAGAGTTTTGTGAAAAGAACACCGTCTTCCTTCCAGGGTTCCTCATTTGAGATCACAAAGCATCTCCGTAATACTCGCGTGTTGTAACAAATCTAACAGCCCTCCTCTGATATGCTTCGACGTCTTCCTTCAACCCGACCTGGTGGCGATCCAAAACTCTTCAGCAGTACTCAAGAATGGGTCGCACTAGTGCTGTATACGTAGTCTCCTTTACAGATGAACCACTCTTTCCTAAAATTCTCCCTGTAAACCGAAGATGACCATTCGCCTTCCCAACTACCATCCTTACATGCTCGTTTCATTTCATAGCGGTTTGCAACATTATGCCTAGATATTTAATCGACGTGACTATGTGAAGCAGCACACCACAAATGTTGTATTCGAACATCACGTAATTATTTTTAGTACTCATCTGCATTAACTTCATTTTTCTACATTTTGAGTAAGCTGTCATTCATCACACCAGATAGAATTTTTGTCCGAGTCATCTTGTGTCATCCTACCTACAGACATTCAACGACGACACTTTCCCGTACATCACAGTGTCATCAGCAAACAGATTGCTGCTCACCCTGTCCGTCAGCTCATTTATGTTTACAGAGAATAAGTGACGTCCTGTCACACTTCCGTGGGGCACGCCTTCCGATAACGTTATCTCTGATGAACACTCGCCGTCGGGGACAACACACTGGGTTCTATTACTTAAGAAGTCTTCAAGGCACTCACATATCTGTGAACCTATTCCGTATGCCCGTCCCTTAGCCAGCAGACTGCAGTCGGGTTCCGTGTAGAACGCTTTGCGGAAATCTAGGAATATGGAATCTGCCTGTTGCCCTCCGTCCATGGTTCGCAGGATATCGCGAGAGAAAAGGGATAGCTGAGTCTCGCATGAGTTATGCTCTCAAAATCCGTGCTGATATGTGGACCGAAGCTTTTCCGTCGCACGGAAATTTATTACATTCGATCTGGGAATATGTTCAAGAATCCTGCAGCAAATTGATATTATAGATATTGGTCTGTAATATTGCGGGTCCGTCCTTTTACACAGGATTCAACTGTGCTCTTTCCCAGTCGCTTGGGACCTTGCGCTGCGCGAGTGATTCGCCGGAAGTGCAAGATAAGTAAGGAACCAGTGCCGAGAAGTAAAACCAAATTGAGGTTCCATCTAGATTTGGCGACTTATTTGTTTTCAGCTCTTTCAATTGCTCCTCTCCGCCATGGATGCCTACTGCTGTGTCGTCCATACGGCTGTCTGCGCGTCGGTCAAACGATGGTATGTTTGTACGATCGTTCTGCTCGAATGATTTCTTTAACGTGAAATTTAAAACTTCAGCTTCATACTCCGCAAGCCACCTAATGGTATATGGCGGAGGGTACTTTCGGTACCACTATCTGATCCTTCCAACACTGTGCCACTCGCGAATAGTGTGTGGGAAGAATGATTGTCTGTAAGCCGCTGTATTGCCTCTAATTTCTCGAATTTTCTCCTCGTGGTCAACACGCGAGATGTATATGTGTGTGTGTGTGTGTGTGTGGGGGGGGGGGGGGGGGGGGGAAGTAATATGTTGCCCGATTGCTCCTGAAAAGTGCTCCCCGAAATTTCAGTAGTAAATATCTCCTTGATACACATGGCCTCTATTGTAACGTCTGCCAGTGGACTTTGTTTAGCATCTCCGCAACGCTCTCTCGCCAGCTTAGCATCCCGTGACGAAAAGCGCCGCTATTCGTTGGATCTTCTCTATCTCCTTTATCAGTCCTAACTGATAGGGATCCCAGATAGATGAACAGTACTCAAGAATCGGGCGAACAATTGCCTTATAAGCCACTTCTTTCTTGGATGATTTACATTTCCTTAACATTCTTACGATGAATCTGAGTCTGGTATCTGCTTTTCCCGCTATCTGTTTTATGTGGTCATTCCACTTAAGGTCGCTCTGGATATTTTACGGCAGACGCTGTCTTCAGCTGTTTGTCATCAATACTGTAGCTGTACAATACTGGATTTCTTTTCCTATGTATGCACAATATGTTACATTTATTTACGTTCAGGGTCAACTGCCACCATTCATCAATTGTCTGCAGGTCGTTCTGCAAATTTTTACTATCTTCTGGCTTTGCTACTTTGGTATAAACAATTGCATCAGCTGCGAATAGCCTTAAAGAGCATCTGACACTTTCTACTAGATCATTTATATATATTGTAAACAGTAACGGTTGTTTCACACTTCCCTTTGGTACTCCGGATATTACCTTTACATCTGTCGATTTTAATCCGTTAAGAGCGACGTATTGAGTCCTATCTGCAAGAAAGTCTTGAATTCAATCGCAAGTCTGCTCCGATACTCTGTACGCTGGTATTTTTTTTTTTTCATTAAAGAAAATGCGGGATGGTGCCAAATGCCTTGCTGAAATCAAGGAACTCGGCACCAACCTGGGCGCCGTTGTCCACTGCGCTGGGGATCTCATGGAGGAACGGAGCGAGCTGAGTTTCACGGGATCTCTGTTTGCGAAATCCATGTTGATTTTTATAGAGGAAATATTCATTTTCCAAGAACGTCATAATTCTTGAGCATAAAACATGTTCCATAATTCTACAACAGATTGACGTCAACGATGTAGGTCTATAATGGTGTGGATCTGTCTTACGGTCTTTCTTAAGAACGGGAACGACCTGCGCTTTTTTTCCCAGTCGTTAGGTACCTTTCGGTGCTCAAGCGATCTACAATAAATTACTGCTAGAAGGGGAGCTAGTTCTTTCGCGATATCTTTATTTTAGAAAGAACCAAAATATTTCTCGGCGCGATATTTTGCTAAGGTACGAGAGTGGAAGTTGTTATAAGCTTCGCACAGAGATATTTTTACACACATTCGAACCTCTACTAACGTTTCGGCCTGTCGTCATTTGCGTGTTCTTATTTCGAATCGAGAGTGCAACAGTTTCTGCTTCCTCAGCATTTTCCAAATTCTGTTATTAAACCACTGTGGGTCTTTTCCGTCTGTAATCCACTTATGCGGCACATACTTCTCCACAGCACGTTTTACAATCCGTTTAATTTTGCCCACAATTCCTCTGCCCAGCTGTACCCTTCTTCCTGTGACTACAGAAAAAGGACCCAGGACACTGAACTCACCAGATTTGTCCTTTCTTTCCTTGGTCTGTCCTGCCTTGTAGGATAATGAGATGTGTTCTCTAAATAAATGTCCGAAGGTTTTCACTTTGCTCATTAGAATGGTTAATTAAAATGGTTTTCTCCATGATAATATACATTTAAAATTACACTAGGTCTCATATTTGAATTACACTACTTATGGGCTAAACATACTAAAACTTTGATTTTTTTAAAAAAAATATAATAATTACGGCGTTTCATTGTAATGCCAGTTTGACACATGTTTCCTTTCGATAGATTTTTTTTCGTGCGCTGACTTGAGCTGCACTGTCTATCTGCCACCGTCATGCAGCAGCGATACTCAGTCGCTACTGGAGTAATAGTTACTCTTCGTGTTTTAGCGTTAAACGAATATCGCACTAGACTTATTTGGTAGCGCTCTATCAATGGGAACATAGCATATAATTTAAGATGTTTCTCGGAATTAAAAAAAAAGTAAATAAAATGAACACAATGTCAGTGTTAAAACAGTGGAGAATCATGTTTTGATTATAAAGAGTACATGCTGCGTTAAAGCGAGAATGACCGCCGAAGACTTCCAGGAGCCATCTTCGTTCTGTAAATAACCTCATCAAAGACGGCGGAGAGGCAGACAGACGTTGGTGGTACCTTCTTGGGGGGGGGGGGAGGTGAGCACTAAAACTCGGAAAAATCACCATTGATCAATGCCATGAAGATATAGAAGGCAATGGAAGCCACTGCATTGAAGACACATAATGTGCACCGACAAGACACGTGGCCTGCAGTTGAAATATTGTAGTGATGATTGCTCCATTGGCAAAATGATTCTAGATCATTCTCCCACTGGAATTTCAGGAGGGGCTATCAAGAGGGAGGTAACCATGAGAAAAAGATTGAAAAACCAACGGAAGGGTAACATTCTATGAGTTGCAGAAGTTTGAATGTAGTAGAGAAGCTACAGAATCTGAAAACGGAAATGCGAAGGCTGAGCCTAGATATAGTAGGGCTCAGTGACGTGAAATAGAAAGAAGGTAACGATTTCCCTCAGAAAAATAAAGGGTAGTGTCAAGAGCAGCAGAAAATGGTATAACAGGAGTAGTATTTGTCATGAATTAGAAGATGGGGCAGAAAGAGAGTTACTGAGAACAGTTCAGTGATAGGATTATTCTCATCAGAATCGACAGCAAACCGATGCCAACAACAACAACAAAAGCAGAAGATGAAGAGAGAGAGAGAGAGTGAGAATATATGAGGATGTTGAACATGTAATTCAGTATACCAAGTGAAATTAAAATCTAATGATAATGGGTGATGGGAACGCTGTAGCTGGGAAAAGAATAGAAGACGAATTTAAGGGAGAAATTGTGTTCGATACTAGTAATGAGAGAGGAAAAATAGTAACTGAGTTCTGCATAAATATCAGCCAGCAATACTGCATACACAGTAGAAAAATCACAAGAGAAGGTTTACTTAGAAAGGTCCTGGAGACAAAAGATTCCAGATGGATTGCAGTATGGTCAGACAGAGATTCTGAAACCAGTTACTGAATTTTAGGGCGCTCCCAGAAGCTGATATAGATTAAGATCACAATTCAGTAACGATGAATTATAGTAGGTTTCAGTTAAGTGAATCGGTCGGAGGAATCAGTGTGGAAAGAGCAAGAATACTGAACTGCTGAGGAATGATGGTGCGCGTTTGAGACTCTCTATGGCTGTAGATATTGCAATAATAAATACCACAGTAGCTGCGCAGTTGAAAGGAATGGCTATCTCCCAAAACGGTAATCATGGAAGTTGGACAGACAAATATCGGGTCAAGGGAGGTAAACACAAAGTAACCTTGGGTAACAGAAGAAATACAATAACCGTTCGACGGAAGAAGGAAGTACAAAAATGTTCGGAAAAATACTTAGGAATGAAATAAATTGGACGTGCAAGGAAGCTAAAGGAAAAGGTTGCAGAAAAAATATGAAGGAATCGAAATAGAAATGGTTATCGGAAAGGCTGATTCAGCGGACAGAAAACGCAAAACAGCCTGCGGCGAAGTTAAAAGCAAAGGTATGAACGTTAACAGTCCAAGGAGGAATCAACTGCTAAATGCAGAGGAAAGAGCAGATAGGTGGAAAAAGTACACTGAAGTCCACTACGAAAGGGAGAAACAGTCTGATGACCTGATAGAAGAGGAAATGGAAGTTGATATGGAAGGTTCAGGGGATGCAGTATTAGAGTAAGAGTTTAAGAGAAATTTTGAAGACTTGAGATGAAATGAGGTAGAAGGCACAGATATTATTCCCTCAGAGTTTCTAAAATCACTGGACGAAATGACAACCAAATTACTATTCAAGTTAATTTGGAATCAATGAGACTAGAGAAATGCATCATACTTTCGTAAAAATATCAACCACACAATCCCGAATACGGCACGTTTGGAAACTATCGTACATTAAGATTAACATCTCATTCATGAAAGTTGCCGAGAGGAATAATGTATAGAAGAATAGAAAATAAAACTAAGGATTGTTAGATGATGTCAGTTTGGCTTTATAAAAAAAATAAAGGCATCAGAAAGGCAGCTCTAAAGTTGTGCTTGATAAATGGAATCGAGATTTAAGAAAAATCAAGACACCTAGGAAAACCGTTCGACAATTTGAAATTCTCAGAGAAATAGGTATACGAAGAAGTTTCTGGGGACGTACCGGGTGATCAAAAAGTCAATATAAATTTGAAAACTTAGTAAACCACGGAATAATGTAGATAGAGAGGTAAAAATTGACACACATGCTTGGAATGACATGGGGTTTTATTAGAACCACCCCATATTGCTAGACGCGCGAATGATCTCTTGCGCGCGTCGTTTGGTGATGATCGTGTGCTCAGCCGCCACTTTCGTCATGCTTGGCCTCTCAGGTCCCCAGACCTCAGTCCGTGCGATTATTGGCTTTGGGGTTACCTGAAGTCGCAACTGTATCGTGATCGACCGACATCTCTAGAGATACTGAAAGACAACATCCGACGCCAATGCCTCACCCATAATTCCGGACATGCTTTACAGTGCTGTTCACAGCATTATTCCTCGACTACAGCTATTGTTGAGGAATGATAGTGGCCATATTGAGCATTTCCTGAAAAGAACATCATCTTTGCTTTGTCTTACTTTGTTATGCTAATTATTGCTATTCTGATCAGATGAAGCGCCATCTGTCGGACATTTTTTGAACTTTTGTATTTTTTTGATTCTAATAAAACCCCATGTCATTCCAAGCATGTGTGTCAATTTGTACCTCTCTATCTACATTATTCCGTGATTTATTCAGTTTTCAAATTTATACTGACTTTTATATCACCCGATACTTTTTGAGCACAGCATTGAATAGAAGTGTAACGTGGACTGTGGGAGAACCAGAAAAGAAAAGAATCGAAGCTTTGAGATGTGATGCTACAGAAGTATGTTGAAAACTAGCTGGAGGGGTAAGATAAGAAATGAGGAGGTTCTGCACAGAATCAGCGAGGATAGGAAACACCGACAAGAAGAATGGGCAGGATGATAGGACAAGTATTGAGGCATCAGAGAATAACTTCGAAAAACAGCAAGGTAAGACAGAGATTGGGATATATCCAAGAAATAACTTAGGTCATAGGGTGTAGTATTGTTCTGAGATGAAAAGGTTGGTACAGGAGAGGAAAACGTCGAACTCAGTTTGTGAATTCGTGGAGGTACCAAGAGCAGCTCCTTGCTTCTCTGCGGCCCATGGGGTGTATGTATGCAGGGAAAAGGTGAAGCGTTTACCATGAGACGCCAACGGATTAAGATGTGTGTGGCGCTGATCATAGTGAAGAGTGACAGTAAATGGAAGTGACTACAGAGAACAGAACCTCAAAGGCCCATCTGGTTATGGGTGCAGGCGGGGAGGCAAGTCGAGAGCAGGAACATCCACATCTGCTGGAGAACACAAACGACGCACGAGGCGAGAGATGGCAACGGAAACAGGTTGCGATTGGACTTGGTAATAGCAAGCAAGACATTTTGGAGGCGATTAGCGGCACGCACCAGGGCGTGGATGGATAAACTGTACATCAGTGGGCCGAGTGGTTCTAGGCGCTTCAGTCTGGAACCACGCGACCACTACGGTCGCAGGATCGAATACTGCCTCGGGCATGGATGTGTGTGATGTCCTTAGGTTAGTTAGGTTTAAGTAGTTCTAAGTTCTAGGGGACTGATGACCTCAGAAGTTAAGTCCCATAGTACTCAGAGTCATTTGAACCATTTGTACATCAGTGGTGCGCTGTGGGTCAACTGTTGCCAAAGGACTGCAGAGATACTCCACGGTTGTGCGACCAGGCAGAAGGTGCGTTGATGTAGTAGAAGTGCGTAGCTCTTGTCAAGTAAAATACGAAAAGGGCGTAGGCAATCACATTTTATTGTCTTTCGGCGCCGGTCTATAGAAACTTAACAGACAGGAACTACAACACAGGCTAGGCTAACAACTGGCAGGACACATTATCTGGAAGAATGGGAAGTTAATCGTTTATGAAGGTTGCCGAAAGAACAGATACCAGCTTCTCTAGAATGAAATGATAATTAAATCTACACCCTAGCTGCAAACAGGCGTTGATATACGTCATTGGGGACATGTTGACAATGTGTGCCCCAGCAGGACTCGTACCCAGGATCTCCTGCTTACATGGCACACACTCTGTCCATCTGAGCCACTGAGGGCACAGACGATAGTGCGTCTGCAGGGACTTATCCCTTACACGCTCCCCGCGAGACCCACATTCCCAGCATGTCCACACCACTACATTTGTAGTGCGCCTAATAGATGTTTGCCCAACACATCCATTACTCGTGGCAGATTAAACTACCAAGCCCCGTACGAGTTGGGGCATAGCGTGTGCGTTCGTACAAGAAGGCCAATGGCTGGTTAGCCATATAGTTAAAATATGGATACTATAGAATCCCAGCCCGCAGTCACAGTTGAATCTTCGTTTCCGTTAACAATCTGAATAATTTCTGTCATCTCATCATACATTATTTCAAGTTCTTCATTGTTTGTGGAGCTGGTAGGCATATATGCTTGTATCACTCCAGACACTCTTGGTTTTGTGGCTGCCTTGGTTACAATAATGCTTTGACTATACCATTCATAGAATATCACATTCAATCCTAGTTCCTTATTATTACTCCTATTCCTGTGTTACTGCTATCAGAGTCTGTAATCATAACTCTGCACTCATCTAATCAGAAGGCCTGTTAGCTCTACACTCCCCTAATCATAATTACTGTTTTCCTTCCCCCCCCCCCCCCCCACTCTCTCTCTCTTTTCCACTCTCACTTCACTAATTTCCACTATATCTAACTTAAACCTATCCATTTCTCTTTTTGAACTGTGTAATGTAAATATCCAATTAAGAGATCCTACCTTCCATGCTGTGACCTCTAAAGTGAGGTGGATATTTTCTTATAGAGGAACAACGACACAATGGAATAATGAATGAAAATTGCGTCAAAAATTAATTTAGACTGAAATAGTATAAGGCACCTGTGAAATATGTGATGTAGATGCTTGTATCACTGCAGATAGTCTTGGTTAGAAACAATATGATTGTATGATATGTGTAAATAAAAGGTAAACAAAAATAGTAATATAGGAAGCTGGATTTCATTCAGGTATTATCTTCAGTGAAGAGAAGGGGTGAAGTTTAGTGATATTAATTTGAAACGTCCTTTTGCTTCTAAAAGATTCATAAGAATCCATGATTAAACACACTTCTAAAACCATTAATTTTTTCATACGGAACATTTACACTATGACAGTAAAAAATGTTTCAACTTCAAAATATTAAATAAAATTTAAATCACAACTCAAAAATTATTTTACACATGATAATGAACACAATAAACCCTCACTTATTAAATGCAGTATTTAACTATATGGGTTGGTCTGGCATCTCACAAATAAAGTCAGATTAAGCCACATACATATAATAAACACACTGATAATATGGTAGAACAGGCGCAAAGATATCTATGTACCTGTTTCCACAAATATTCGCAAGTATGAAGAAAAGGGAAAGAAGATAATACATAGCACTGTCTAACTTCAAACAAAGAAACTGAGAGGCATAGTGAGATTTGAAGTTCCTCTTAATTTGGACAACATTTTATTTGCTATTTTTAACATTGTATTGGGACACTATAGTTAACATGAATAATTTTCTCTCTTAACCAGCGATAGGAGTAGGAAAGCAGTTCCCATGACTGGAACACAGGCAGCGAGGCTGCAACGCCAAATGGTGCTGAAACTACATCAGTTGGTTGAGGAACCGTGGATAAGCATTGAGATTGAATTCATCTTGGCGATCCTGCACGACGGGGATCCATCAACATTTAGACTATAGACTTTAATTTATCAAAAATTATTTTTTAGAGTCCACTTTTGGCATATTAAATGATAGGAGGAGCGTGAGTCTCATTAAAACTTTGCTACCATAGTTCAGCGATATAGTGAACTATTTACGTCAAGATACAAATGACGATTATCATTCTGTCAACGACGTACGAGTTATTATTACTTTACACAGGGTGTCCCAGAAGGAATGGTCAATATTCAGGGATATGAAAACAACGATCATTCTAAGCCAAACCTCTACTAAAAATGGACTCTAAAATGCATTCCTTAAGAGCTACGAGCACTTATTCAATAGAAGAAATGCATTTCGCGGTAGCGTAGATGAACAAGTGCTCGTAGCACTTTATGCCTTTAGGGCCCGTGTTTACTAGACTTTTTTTTTCTTCTTCAGATGATCATTTCTGTCATATCCCTGAGTACTGACCATTCCTACTGGGATACCCTGTATGAAGTGTGCTAGAGATTTCCATTAAGTGCCAAGCATTTCAGGAGGCATTGGAATCCAATCCCAGTCCGACCTCTGTGCAAACCACGCCCCCAATGTTCGGTAACTTTTCGAAATAAACTCTTTCAATTTAATTGTGAGCTATTTAAGGCCTTTGTTAATAAAGGCACCATATTGCTATGCTGGAATTTATTTAAAGTAGATCAGCTTCCCACACTTCCAGTCATAGCCATATGAGTACAGGCAGAGGGATTGCATCTCCAAATAAACCCAGTACGCTGTGAGAACTGCTTCAAGGGGCTACACCAGCAAGACAATTGCACAAAACAGGTATGAATATGTCCTATAAGCCTACCTTAACTTTTGTAATCTCGAATGGGAAGGAACGATCAGTTGTGCTGCACGTCACATGGATCACTCTCTTTGGACTCAGGGTTAGATTGAGAAACGTTTATGGACGTTTAGTTCTACAGGGGCTGTTGCAATGTGACATCACCTTGCGGGAACCTACTTTTTTAAATAATGTTGGGATGAGTTTTTGGAATGCATGTACTGAAGCTAACGAAAACAGTGTCATAGTATATTGGGAAGTTAGAACTGTGCAAGAAGCGAACTTTGAATTAGAAGTTTACTGTAGCAGCTATTATCGACAAAGACGCCAAATTCCAAAACTATGGACAGGTGCAGGTATCATATCAGTCTTTAAAATAATTAAGAGAAATGACTGCAATAATCATCGTGGTATAACATTAGCGGACACAGCCTATAAAATTTACACCAAGGTAATAAATCAACATCTACAAGTTACTGCTGAAAATCTGTTATCTGAAGTACAAAGCAATTTCAGAAAAGCAAGATCCCATATTGCTAATATTTTCACACTTAAAAAAATTATAGAAAAACGAAGAGAGATCCATAGGGTAACACACGTCGCATTTAGAGTCTTAGAGAATACCTTCGGCCATGTAGATAGGAAAAATCTTATGAAACATATTACGCAAGAATGGCTATCCTGAGAAAACAATCAAGGTGATGAAAATCATATATAGAGGAACAAGAAATAAGAATAAAGATGAACCATCCTACATCAGAGGAGACGCCGTAAAACCAAGGGTAAGACAAGAGTGTAACATATCACACACACTTTTTAATATATGCATTTACGATGTGACTGAAACACGGAAACAACAAATTGAAATGGGCTTGAGATTGTCACCTGACATATTTTTTAATACAATTCTTGTTGCAGACGAACTTGCAATTGCACAGAATAGCAAGACATCGCAACAAAGATCCCTCAATAGACTGAACAAGATTTGTGAAGAATATCACACGAAAAAATTCATTCAAACAACAAAAGTGATATCTTTCAAAGGGACAAAACCACTAAGGACGAAGGTAATAACAGATGGCAAAACAATAGTAGGGAGACAAACTATGTTCTAGCGCATTTTGTTAGTGCAGGTTGCATGCATTCATAGGCAAACCATTCATTTTTGACCCCTCCCCTCCCTTTAGCTTACTGTTCTACTAATTGATTTATGACCCCATGAGAGCTGTTTTATGACCCCCTGTGGATAATCTGTCATTCTGAGAAACCCCTCCCCCTTTCCCTCGTCCTCCTCCCACCCCTCTGGAAACCTCCAACCTTCCCCTCCCCCTCGCTGATACGAGTAAACTTTCAAGCTTGATTTATTCAAATAGCCCCCTCCCAACCTATCAATTTGACTGACTAACTAACTAAATTGATAAATTAATTACCCCATCCCCCTCTGGGAAATCCCCCAGCTCTCCCCTTCCCCTCCCCACCTTGAAATTGGCGGTCTGTCCTAGGAAGGAGGGATCTCATGACAGGAAATTCAATTATGCAGCAAAGGATATACTGTTTATGTATAAAATTCAATTTGCAGGGTTGGACCTCTCTTGGTCATCATTCTCTGCTGTCTGGGGAGATGCAGGTCTTACAAAATACATGGGAAAGAAGTAATTAAATCGATCGCTTTTTTTACCCGATCACGAAAGGAATATGGTCAACATAACTCACTGCAAGTAATTCAACTGTTCAAAATCTTTCACACTGACTGCATTGCACTGTGTACCCACACCCCCACCGATTCACCAGGGCCAGATGCTGTGTATATTCTCGCACTTTGCCCACTCAGGCCCCACCACTGCTGTCTGTTTTGTGCAGTGCTCAGAGTGGATGTCACACCAACCCTGAATAAAGTGCCACGTGGCGGCAACCATTTATTATTGATACTTGAGAAATTCCTGTCGAAACATATGGTCTCCCTCTCTTTTTCTCTCGGATGGATGCTTCCTGTTTGCATCAAACACGCACAGACCAAGATGTCCCCCCTCGCTCCTCTCTTCCATTCCTCTCCTCAATCTCCCCCCCCCCCCCCCAACCTCATCAGTCTTGCAGATCTGGCGTTGGTACATCCCTTTGTTCTGACACCTCCACTGCTATGGATACTTGTAGTAGATGAAACAAAGACATTCAAGGAGAAGGAGATAGCATCTACAGTGTGCAACACTAAAACTCACCTTTGTCCTGAACTAAGTAGTGGAATACCTGGCAAACCCCCAGCCTTCATTGCCTTGGAAAAATTCCCTCACTCTATCAAATTGACTGACTAATTAATTGCGCCGACACCTTTGTTGTGCAGCAAGTTTTTCCTTGCTTCCTATTGGTGGATCCTAGAACTGATATATGTGGTAGTTTTCAATCCTGCTACCGCCAGTTTTCAAACCACTA
Organism: Schistocerca cancellata; assembly: GCF_023864275.1. Classification (NCBI taxonomy): domain Eukaryota; kingdom Metazoa; phylum Arthropoda; class Insecta; order Orthoptera; family Acrididae; genus Schistocerca; species Schistocerca cancellata. The sequence goes on from NC_064628.1 coordinate 676,243,788, forward strand.
CGAGATTTTTTCCCTTTGCCTCCTGTGGCGTGGTTAGATCATTTGATAGGAAGTCCATTACGTTAGAGGTAGCTGAAAATTTCAAATTTCAGCTTAGTTGCATGTTATATCCTTAAACAAATTGTGGGAGGGACTGGAAAGATGGATGCTCGCAATACACTATTGAAAACAATAAATTGATCAACTGGGAATTTGATGTTGCGATTGGGTTTTTAAGGCACTGCAGAATTCCTAAACTGCTTCTCTCCGCTATGAGGTGGTGCCCAAAAAAAAAAATTTTTTTAAAGCTATATATTTTCTAATTGCTTACAAAAGAACCTTACCCCCTTCAAAATACCCTCCATTACAACTAATACATTTGTCCCACCGGGGCCTCCACTGTTAGAAACATTTTTTGTAGTCACCTTTAGAAATGACTAATAGCTCCTCCCTCGTTTTTTACTTGACTTCTTCAATGTTGTCAAATCATTGTCCTTTCATGCCCCTTTCTATGCTTGGAAATAAGTGAAAGTCGCACAGAGCCAGGTCATGCGAGTAAGATGCGTGGGGTTGTGAAACCATGTCATTTTTAGCCAGAAACTAACAGAGATGACTGTGTGTGCAGGTTCGTTGTCGTGGTGGAAGAACCAGTAACATGTCTGCCACAAATCGGGTCTTTTTTGACGAACAACGATACGCAATCTTCTTAAAACTTCCAAATACAAAGTTTGATTGACAGTCCGACCTGGAGGAACAAGTTTGAATGAACTAAGCCCTTGGCATCAAAAAAGTAAATCAGCATTGCTTTTATGTTTGATTTGACTCGACATTTTTTTGGACAAGGTGACGATAACGTCTTCCACTGGCTTGAATGCTGCTTTGTTTCTGGATTGTAACCTAATCACCATGACTTATCACCAGCACTGATCTTTGACAGAAAATTTGGATCAGTTGTTTCTAAGCACGAAATCTTTCAACTCGATGTTCCTTTTGATTGTCAGTCACAACCCAAGGAACAAACTTGACAGCAGCCCTTTTCGTTCCCAAATCTTCCTTTAAAATTCGCTGGACCGAGCTCCAAGACAACCCACTAATCTCTGATGTTGATCATTTGCCTATCGACGGTCTGTGAGCACAAACTCTCGAATTTTTGCAATATTTTCATCGATATGGGCAGTTGATAGACGTCCAGAACGAGGTTTGTCACCGATCGACATGTCATCATTTTTAAATCGAGAAAACCACTCGTACACTTGAAATTTTCTCGTAGTGTCATCTTGGTAAGCTGTTTTCAACATTAAAACAGTTTCAGCAGCACTTTTACCGAGTAGAAAACAAAATTTCACAGCTGCACGTTGTTCACGTAAACTTGCCGTCATAAAAAACGAAACAAGAAGAAAACAGCGTTAGCAAGAACAATCACTGCAGATGAACAGAACAAGCGAGGTCGACAACATAGGCAGCACAGAATTGGCAGTGAGTTGCGCTATACAAGCCTAGCAGCAGAAATGCGCACTATACAAGCTCCACCCACAGCCATGTTATTCCGGTTTTTTTAGTACTCCCTCATACATTCAGAAGGCGGAGGAAGAGCCTACTGCGTGATAGGATACAGACAACAACAAATGCCCCTCTGCAAGACTGAGTCCACTGTGAATTATTGAGAAGCACTAAACACGAGACAATTAAACCACAATCCAATCCGTAGTTCTAGTAGTAGTTGTTATGGTTGCATGTCGGAGATCGCTATCAGTCGGGATTTTGACCTTGCAATTGGATTTTTAAGGCGCTCCAGAGATATTCAAAATAATGAAATGTTCAGTTTTTACTTTTTGCATTTTAAAAATCTTCAGACTTTTCCCTTTCAATTGATGTATAATTTATTCGGTACGGAAGACTACAATTATTTTTAAAATATTTTTGAAATATGTTGCATGGGTGTGACCCAATGTGGCGCTGTTAAACTGCTGTCAAATGTTGCACCCATGTATCTACGTGTTCATCATACACATTTTAGTGATGTGAGAGAAAATAAGTGTTTCAAAATAAGTGTTGTGGCTAACCTGTTATAGTTCGATATTTATCCCTCCCTTGACTGTCGTGTGTTTCACTTTTATTTACTCTTTTGTAATCCTAGAATCATTCATAGTGAATTCTGCTCATTGAGGTCTCTGTTTTATTGAAGGATAATCACAAGTAAACTTAAAGTGACTAGAAATCCTCTGAAGGTTTTTAAGAAAAGGAGAAACGTTGGAAAACCAATAGTAGGTGTTATTGCCATAAACAATAAAGACGATAACCAAGTATGTGAACCTAACCTTGCTGGTACACCTGCTGTCTATTGCAATGAAAGTGAGAAAGAAAGTACTTTGCAGAGGAAGCCTGGTTCAGTTAGTGAAAAGTATGAATGTTTTATGGGCGAATCGGATGCGGATGAATATTTGGTATGTCAGTTCTCAACTGAATTTTTGCAAAATGTGAAAGATGTATTCAGTGAAGTGAGGTCAGTATGGAACTCTACATAATAAATCACGTAGGACTTGCCACTGAAATGCAACTGAAGTGTGGTGTTATACATGACCACCTCATGTAACAGTGTTGCAGTAACTCCACATGAAGAAACTGGTAGCAAAATATATGAGCACAACATTAGATTTGTTTACGGCTTGTGCACAATTGGTAAAGGGGCTATTTCAAATGCAGTTTTTTTGGCATGATGAATCTTCCAAATCCCCCAACCAAGTTTACGAACTACAGTAGATTTATAAGGTCTAAGAGAAGATGTCTGTATAGAATCTATGAAGAAAGTTGAGGAAGAGGCAATAATAGAAAATAGTGGTAATAGAGACTTGACTGCAGCATTCGATGGTACCTGGCATTAACGGCGACACACGTCTGTTCGTGGTGTACTATCTGCTACCAGTATGTATACAGAGGAAGTTTTAGATGTAGCAGTAATATCTAAATATTGTAGGTGTCCACAAAAAAAAAGAAAAAATGCACAGGTAACTACATTGGCATTAGTGGAGGAATGGAAGCGGCTGGTGTCGCTAGTATATTTCAGCGTTCTTTTGCGCGTGATAAAGTGCGACACGTGAATTACCTTGGTGACGGCGAATCTAAAAGTTTCAGACATATTCAAGAACTGAAGCTCCATGGTGATGATGTTTTAGTGCAGAAATCTAAGTGTACTGAAAACGTATAGAAACGAATGGGATTAAGACATCGGCGAATAAAAGCTTCGTACAATAAAAACAAAAAGTCAGTGAAGGTTCCAGGGTTGAATGGGAAGTGAAAGGTAACTGATAGTGTAATTGACAAGATACAGAACCATTATGGAATGGCTGTTAGGCAAAACACACACAGTGTCGATGAAATGAAGAATGCTGTTTGGACTCTTTTTTTCGGTTCTTCAGCCGTTGGAAAGTCTCCATCATTACTCGTGCCCCAAAGGAGAAAACAGTACAACAAGGGATTGCTAACTGGTGAAGTGTACATTCATAAACATAGTATATCTGATGCGGTAATGGAGGTGATAAAAACTATTTTCAGAGACTTAGCAGCACCTGAACCGTTGAAAAAGTCTGCTCATGGAAAAACTCAAACACCCATTGAAACTGTAAATAGTGTTATATGGTCAAGAACCCCCAAGACTGTGTTTGTTGGAATAGGAACACTTCACTTTGGTGTGTAAGATACTGTTGCTACTTTCAATGATTCCAACGTTATAAGGTGCAAAGTATTTCGAAATGTGGAAATGAAGATAGGTTTCAACATGGTACGAACGATGCTTGCTTTAGACAAGGAACGTCTTCGGTCTGCTGACACGGGTGTAAATTCAAATGGTTCAAATGGCTCTGAGCACTATGGGACTTAACATCTGTGGTCATCAGTCCCCTAGAACTTAGAACTACTTAAACCTAACTAACCTAAGGACATCACACACATCCATGCCCGAGGCAGGATTCGAACCTGCGACCGTAGCAGTCGCGCGGTTCCGGACTGAGCGCCTTAACCGCGAGACCATCGCGGCCGGCGGGTGTAAATAGCCCATAAATACAAACCATAGTAAAAGTGAGGAGGACAAAGAGGAAGCTGGAGGAAGGATTTGCAGACGATGAAGATAATCCATCTGATGGACCTGGAATGCACTAAAAAGGGAACTTGTTGCCTGGTCGGATGAGTCCCGTTTCAAATTGTATCGAGCGGATGGACTTGTACAGGTATGGAGGCAGCCTCATGAATCCAAGGACCCTGCATGTCAGAAAGGGACTGTTCACACTTGTAGAGGCTCTGTAATGGTGTGAGTCGTGTGCAATTGGAGTGATATGGGACCCCTGATACTTCTGGATACGACTGTGGCAGGTGACATGTACATACGTATCCTGTCTAATCACCTCTCCCCATTCATGCCCATTGTGAATTGCGACGGGCTCGGGAAATTCCAGCAGAACAATGCGACACCGCACACGTCCAGAGTTGCTACAGAGTGGCTCCAGGAACACTCTTCTGAGTTTAAACACTTCCGCTGGCCACCAAACTCGCCAGACATGAACGTTATTGAGCATACTGGAATGTCTTGCAACGTGCTGTTCAAATTAGATCTCCACCCCCTCGTACTCTTACGGATTTGTGGACAGCTCTGCAGTATTCACGGTGTCAATTGTCAATTTCCTCCAGCACTACTTCACACATTACTCGAGTCCAAGCCACGTCGTGTTGCGGAACTACTGCGAGCTCACGGGGCAAATTAAATTTTAAAATTAATGGTTTTCCCTATATTGCTACGTGGAAGTGAAACTAGGACAATTACTTAAAAGCAGGAAAGTAGAATCCAAGAGGTGGAACTGAAATTTGCAAGAGGAATTAAGGGCTGTACAAGATTAGATAGAGTAACAAATGAAGACATAAGAGCAGAGCTAGGGATTATATGCTGCAAATAAGAAGATCAAATCTGTTCGTCAAAGCTGGTTAGAATATCTAAAAATAATGCCAGATGCAAGACTACCAAAACATGCCTTAAATTTCAGCCCTTTAGGTACAAGATGTGTAGGAAGACCGCGAAAAAGATGGCTGGATACTTAGATCAGGTCAACGGCCTAGATCAGGAGTGCCGAACCTTTGAGCATACCTAGGGCACACTGGAAGAAGACGAGCATTTTTGAGTTGCACGTAATATACAGAACACTACTAACAGTAATTACTGAGGGTAAAAAAAGAAATAAAACGTGATGGACCAGTAAGAGAATAGCATCGTGAACTGCACTAATATTTGCTTTGGGTCACATGCGGCCCACTGCCGCAGGTTGGACACCCCTGGCACACGGGAAAAAGTTACTGTAGTACGTGGGTTACGGGTAGCGATGTAAAGGGAAAAATTAAATTCGCATACAGGAATTACGAACATTTCGTGAGTGGAATATCATGAACATTTGCCACGAGGAAGAAGAGGGGAGGCAGCGGCAGCAGACATGGTTAGGCCACTCACGTATCCGGAAGAAAAATCGCTGTAGTCATGGAGCAGATGAAGTCACCAATGGAGCAGCGAAGGTGTGTGTTTAAGGCGCCCACACAAATGTCCCGAGTTTTGCTTGTGGATGACGTGCCGAAACATTCTTCAACCAACTATGTCGTCCAGAGTACGCAAGAACTTACAGAAAGTAAGTCGAAGCTCATATTAGGTATAAGATGGGATTAAATATTAATAATTAGGTATTGTGATGTATACAAATTGATGAGCCAAAACATTATGACCAACTGTTTAATAGTGTTTTGGTTCACATTTAAAACAGAATACAGCAGTGATTCTGCTTGGAATGGATTCCACAAGTCCTCGGTATGTTTCTGAAAGTATGCGACACCATATGTCACCGCTCAGTTCAGGCAATTCCCGTAAATTAAGGGCTGTATCAATGCGTGATCACTATAATGCTGCTTAAACCACTGCAGCGCGATTCCAATGTTGTGACTCCGAGAGTTAACCTGCTGGAAGACGTCATCGCCATAGGAGAAGATATCAAGCATGAAGCGATGCAGATGGTCCTCAATAATGTCCGTCTAGTCAAGAGTTGTCATAGTGCCTTCGATTACTGCCAAAGGACCCCTGGAACCCCAATTCAATGTACCCCATCATATAATTCTGCCCTCACGGGCCTGCATCTGTGGCGCAATGCGTGTTTCAAGCAGCCATTCCCCTGGATGACGCAGTGTAAGGACAAAACCATTGATCTGGTGTAACAAGAAATGCGATTCATTTGACCAGGCGATCCGTCTATTGATCCTCGGTGAAAGCTGAGTGATGCTGTGCATACTCCAAGCGTAACTGACGATATCGTTGGGTCAACACAGGAACAAGTAGTGGTCGTGTGCCATGCAGCTCCATGTTCAACAGTGACCTTTGAACGGTGTACTCCGAAACACATGTGCCTGCACCAGTAGTGTATTCTGCCATCATTTTTGCCACAGATCGCTACCTATTCTACTTTACACAGCGGGCAATTCTCCGGTCTCCATGCTTTGAGATGAGACGTCGACTCAAATATAATATGGCGTACTCGTTATTTCATCATCCTTCAACACTTTCCGCAGATGCTGGCGACAGTAGTACGCGAACAGCCGAGCAGCTTCGCTGTTTCAGTGCATCTGAATGGCTCAGGGTCATAACAAACCGACCTTTGTCAAAGTCGCTTACGTCACTGGATCTCCGCATTTGCAGTCAGTTTCTTCGCTATAACGATTACCCAATCGTCTCTGTTCCGCTTATATTCTTTCTTTACCGCTTCATGTAACGGAAACACTACGAAAAGGCGTTCAGTGACGCGATGGGTAGTAGTCATAATGTTTTGGCCCATCAGAGTAATTGCTTAGGAGACCTAAGAGAAACGAGGGATACAGGGTGTTTCAAAATGAATACATGGATTTCAAGACTTTGTATCATTTATTACATTTACCTTAAAACTACAAATAATACACTGATGCACCAAAGGAACTGGTGTACACATGTGTATTCAAAGGCAGATATACGTAAATAGCCAGAATAGACGCTGCGGTCGCCAACGCCTATATAATACAAGTGTCTGGCGCAGTTGTTACATCGGTTGCTGCTGCCAGAATGGGAGATTATCAAGATTTAAGTGAGTTTGAACTGGGCGTTGTAGTCGGCGCAGGAGCGACGGGACAAAGCATCTCCGAGGTAGCGATGAAGTGGGGATTTTCCCGTACGACCATTTCATAAGTGTACCGTGAATATCAGGAATCCGGTAAAACATCAAACCTCCTACGTAGCTGCGACCGGAAAAAAATCCTACAAGAGCGGGACCAATGACGACTGAAGAGAATCGTTCAACGTGACAGAAATACAACCCTTCCTCAAATTGCTGCAGATTTCAATGCTGGACCATCAACAAATGTCAGCGTGCCAACCATTCAACGAAACATCATCGACATGGGCTTTCGGAGCCGGAGGTCCACTCGCGTACACTTGATGACTGCACGACACAAAGCTTTACGCCTCACCTCGGCCCGTCAACACCGACATTGGACTGTTGACGACTGGAAACATGTTGCCTGTTCGGACGAGTCCCGTTTCAAATTGTATCGAGCTGATGGACGTGTACGGGTATGGAGGCAAACTCATGAATCTATGGACCCTGCATGTCAGCAGGGGACTGTTGAAGTTGGCGGAGGCTCTTTAATGATGTGGGGCGTGTACAGTTGGAGTGATATGGGACCCCTGATACGTATAGGTACGACTCTGACAGTTGACACGTATGTAAGCATCCTGTCTGATCACCTGCCTCCCTTCATGTCCATTGTGCATTCCGACGGACTTGGGTAATTCCAGCGAGAAAAGGCGACACCCAACACGTCCATAATTGCTACAAAGCGGCTCCAGGAACACTCTTCTAAGTTTAAACACTTCCGCTGGCCACCAGACTCCCCAGGCATGAACATTATTGAACATATCTGGGATGCCTTGCAACGCGCTGTTCAGAAGAGATCTTCACCCCTCGTACTCTTCCGGATTTATGGACAGCCCTGTAGAATTCATGGTGTCAATTCCCTCCAGTAGTACTTCAGATATTAGTCGAGTCCATGCCACGTCGTAATGCAGCATTTCCGCGTGCTCGTGGAATCCCTACATGATATTAGGCACGTGTATCAGCTTCTTTGGCTCTTCAGTGTATATCAAATGAAAGAGCAATTAAAACAGTTTTCTTACAAGTGTTCAACGCGAGTATCAATTGTCACACATCGAGTCGATGGGAGAGCTCTTCCCAAAGCTTGACCATTGCGCCTGGATTAATTGTTGCAATAATGTTGTTTCTAAAGTCACGTAGATCATCTGGCAGTGGAGGAACATATACATGAATCTTTATAAACCCCCAGAGGTAAAAAGCGCGTGGCCTCAGATCGTGTGTGAACTTAGAGGTAATGCAAAACAATTTCTGTCATCCGGCCCCTTGTGGCCAATCCAGCGATCGGGTACAACAGTTGCGGAGAGAGTCATAATTCTAGGGCATCAGCATAAGAAACACAAGTTACAGTTGCTTCGCCGAAAAAGAAAGGCCCGTAAACTTTCGGCCGGTGTATGGCACAAAAAAAATCAGTTTAAGGGAGTCTCTTTGCAACTGTACCATCTCGTTAAGATTCACTGACCGCAAGATGCGCACATTAGCTGTGTTCACATTTCCATTTAGGTGAAATGTCGATTCATCTCTGAAAACGATACGATCCAGAAAAATCTTCGTCATGTAGCAACATTTCATTTGCAAAGTTGGCCTTCATAGTCTGCAGGCTTTATAGCTTGTAACAACTGCAAACGATAATAGTTGTATCTCCTTAACAGCCTCCACACAGATGTCACTGGAACTGCTGATTCATGACTAGCCTTCCGAACTGATTTCTTGGGGATACGCTTGAAAGACTCACTCGTTCAGCACGTTCTTCAGCCACTCTTGGTCGCTCCATACTCTTCTCTTTGGGCACAGGTATGCACACAAAACCGTTTGAATTGCTCTTTTATTTGATACATTATTTATAGTCGTCTATTGCTACAAAGCCTTAAAACCTGTATATTCGTTTTGAAACACCCTGTATAGAACGAATTACTAAGAAAAAAACGAAGGACAGGAAATGTCTCAAGAAACTGTGCGCTCAGAATATGATACTACTGATGCAAATACTCAGATAGTTATTAATGTGGATGAAACCACCAAAATTAAAAGTTGAAACTGTAATATGCAGAAAATATTGCAAGATTTTATGAGTAAATTAGAAGCAAATATCAGTGAACAAATATCAGCATCTACCGGGGAGAGTAATTATAAATTAGAAGTATCTTCTAAGGATATTGATATCAGGCCCGGGGGGGGGGGGGGGGGGGCTATCTACCCCGGGCGGCAATTTCTGGGGGCGCCAAATTCATATTCTTGACGTAAAAAACACAAAGCGCCTAGCATCAAGCGTACGTTAGTTTATCAGTTACTCATATGATATATGATTTTGAAACGCATCCCTGTTGGTTTTTGGACACATTCTAAGTTGATTTCTGCACGAATCAAAAGTTGATTTTTGAATGCCTGCATAATGTACGTGATGTCTCTGCCAGATGAATCCCCGTCGCATCGGGGAATAAAAAACTTTCTCGCAGACAAAAGAGGACGGGGCTATACGAGCTGAGCCCAATAAACGCTCAAGGGTTTGTTCATGTAGTTGGCAGGGTGTGCGAATGATCAGCGTTGTTATAATTGTTAGCGAAATCCATAGATTCAGGTTCCCGGGGTGGAACTAACCGACTAATAGGAATAACAGGTAAGAAATATTACATATTATCTTCTCGGTGTATCCAAGAAAATTAAATTATGACAGAAAATTTTTGGCAGAACGCTACAGTACTATGGGCCAATTGTACAGTCTCCGGTTAGTAGCTTCTCAAGTTCTATCCTCGGAATAGCGCGGAAAACGTGTTGTAAGAAGACGTAATGCCTAACCGGAGATAAAACAAGGGAGAGCTGCACCGGTGATTCAGGCAGGGTTAGTGAATTTCACTGGAGAATTCATTTGGACAGTGACAGGAATAGTTACAGAATTAGTGATGGCAAGATTGTTAGTTAGAGTGATGAAGCAGAACAAATGTGGACATCACATAAATTACGTGGAAAAGTATGACGACTCCAAATCTATATAAAAATTTCGTACTACTACTTTTCGATCTCATGCTTGAGAAACTGGAGCGTATGAATGAAATGTGAAACTATTTTCTAACATAAGGCATTTTGCTTGTAGTTCGCGTAAAAGGCATTTGATATTGGTACTTCGTGAATTATATTCTGAAATGTTATTTATGTAATTGAGGTACGCAAGAATGACTATTCGTGCAAGTCTCGCTTATTTGGCGTGTGTTACAATGGCTGCAATATTAGAAAGGCCTGTTTCGTTTTTATCTAATAGACAGTGACTAAATAGACGTAATCAAATCGAGGAACCACAGCAGTCTTGGGTACTATTCGTATTAACAGTTTTTTCCATTTTTGACGGTTTCATTATTACACAAGGACATTTTGATTTTTCTTGTAGCAAAACGTTTGACAAAGTTTGACGAGGTGATGGACTCTTTTGCAGAAAGGAAAGCACGCCGTGTTAAGCTGTAGCAAGATTAGAGAGGAGAAATGCTGGGACCTAAGGATTGAAGAAATGTATACTGACTTGGTTGTCTCTTGTTTACTGCATTTATGTTTCTCATATTAATTTTATGTCACACAAAATAGTTATTAATTAATAGGCAACAAAGAGTGCAAATTTTCTGAAGAGTTCTTTTTCTCCCAGTTACAAATAATCCCACCTAGCGTTGGTTGTGAGATTTTTTTTGTTTTTTTTTTTTTTTTAAGGGGGTGGGTGTAGCATGTCAAACAGGCCGACTGGGAGCAGGAGAGGCATCACAGAAAATTTTAATTTCCACCGTCCAGAGTATACATTTGATGACTTCCATTATAAAAAAATACACGTTTGAATTCCATAGAGTGGAATACAGTGACGTGCGATAGAAGAATGCTGTGTGAAGGGGGTTGCACTGCACATTGGCACTCTTGACACCAAGTAATATGTCTTACATTTTTATTTTTGAAAATGTGATTTTTTTAAATTTGTGACGTCGTATGCCAAACGCTCAAGGGTGAGTGAGGGGATCGCCATTATCAAGTTTTTGCCTTGTTTCGGAAATATCGTAGATCAGGGGCTGACTAACACTAAATTTAATAAAACTGAGGCAGCTGTGATATAAAAAGTAAAAGCAGTTGCAGGCATACTAACAGTAAATCAGAGTATTTTACCAACGACACAAGAAGTAAATCTGACAAAATCAAGGCAGCACTCATTGAAAAAATTGAGGCATCTGCTAAGGATACTAACAAAGAATTTAGAGAAATAAAAGAAAGGATTAATTTTATTTATGGGATATTCCATCGATTCTTGAAGAGTATAGGCATATTAAGATTTTGAATACGCAGCATTAATGTTCCACAAGAATTTTTATTTAACAGTTCGTTATGACCTGTCTTTTGGCTCCCTAGACCACCATCAGAAAACTTCATACTAGACAGTCTACATAACTTTAGTGAGAGTTCATAGCTGTAAAAAGATTGTTGTGCAAAGGTATGTAACATTTTACAAATATACTGATACAAAACACATGCATAATGCAATTCCCAAAGAGACTGAATGATATTGCCGTATATTCAAAGATTAAAAGTATATGAATGTATAAGCCTAATATTTCGTACAAGTGAGTGATGGCACAGACTTATATGTTAATAGTATATAACATATTTGTCTTATATATTCATATACTTGTAATCTTTGAATATACTATAGAATAAGATTTATTTGTTCAGAGTCCCTTTGTGTATTATACAATGCTTGTGTTTTGTGTTGACATACATACCTTAGTACAACAATCTGTGTATGGTTATGAACTCGCTCAAGTTGCGTAGACTATTGTTTAGTATTACATTATCTGACGACAACCTAGGAAGCCAAAAGCTGGTTCATAAAAAACTATTAAATAAATATTATTGTTGAACATTAATACTTTGTATACAAGTCTCTAAAGGATTAATAGTTTCATGGATCAACAAACATTGGTAACAAATGAATTATCCAGTAGATCAGATGCAGAAAATGTGTTGCTAATTGAACACAACTAAGATATCAATGAGAACAAGAAGTTCATTGATTTCTTGAAAACTGATTTTGTTTAGGAGACTGAGAACTGCGAAAAGACAGTTCCTGAACTAAATAAGAAGACCACCCAGATTCAGTTTTCGCTATCTGTCAAAATAGGCTCTGTCCACAGTTTTGTTGATAGCAACACAAATGAGTTGTTTGATAAGGTAGATCGTATTTTGTGTAAAGTCTGTGATTTTACAAACAGGGGAACTGATTTCATTGCTGAAAAAGGAGAGAAGGAATTAAATTCAAAATTAAAACATATGCTAACAACAGGTACAAATAGTTGAAATGTTAATGGGGACCGCTGTTTTCCACAACTTTGCTGTAAAAAGGATATTACACCCTACCGCTCTTATTAAACAACTAGTTGGTAGGGACACACTCCACATGCATTTATTTAAATTTGTTATCAGCAAAGATTCCAGATCACTCAAGAACATTCAAAAACATAATAAAAATGAGCAGTCAAAAAATCGTAAAAATGTTGGTATGTCACACTACAAAGTACTCACAGATGTTCAAAACTACTCTCTAGTTCTTATAAATAGACTTGAAATAAAGTAATTTAACAATCACTTCTTTATAGAACACCATTCCAAAACTTTTCAGAACATCTGAAAAAATTCAGGAACTTGCTAGAACGTTCTAAAATCCAGATCATTTGGGAATATTTTAGAACATTCGAAAACATTCGTTAACATTCAAATATATTCATAAAAGCTCGACAACATAAATAAATCTTGAACTTTTTCCCTTAAAATATACAATTTATGTGAAAGAGACAGAAGATGACCTGGTGACACCACAATTGCCAGCAACTGCTTCAAACACTCATGCCTCCAGAAATTCAACAGCTGTCAATGAACAACCACTATGGCACACAACAGAAAAACTAAGGGTAGCACCTGATGCAAAAACCAGCGATTGATGGTAAGTGGTTATACATTAAAGGAATCTGCCTGTAAATACATAAATTATAAATAAGAACTAAATCATCTTATTCTCAGTACAGTTGTGTTTAATCTAGTGAAAGAAAACTTAGCTTTGTTTTCACTATATTTCACAAGTAACTTATTTATCCCAATAGTTGCTTCTGAACTACATTTGTCATCTTGTTATTTAGTGATGAAATAGATAAATCCTTTGGGTTTCCCATCCCTAGAGCAAAAAATTGTGCACAAAATTTGATTTTTTCAAATTAATACCACAACATCTTAACACCTTAATGACTTATTTATAGTGATACTAAATGGTAATCTTGCTGGAATTTATAGTCTTTTGAAGTGAATATATGAGCTGAGTCCTCAGTATAAATACAGTTTTTCCTTTGTGTTATTCTGATATTATTTTTGCTGCAATTATACTGTTTGATAATTCTTCATAACCATTTCTTGTTTTGAATTTTTAAATCAATACAACCAAATACTTCATTTCTGGTAAAAAGGCTCTTTCAAATAACCAACTCGAGTAATTTTGACAATATTCAAGAAAACTTTATGTATTAATTTGTTTGGGTTGTTGACAATGTTACATAAGTTTGATTTGGTCCATTACACAATCAACTGGGTGAGTTTCTTCACAAATTTAATAGAGTTTTTTGACAAAATATATCGCTTCTACATCATTGGAAAGTTGAACTCTCACATTTGTTCTTAATTAAGCTTACCTTACTAGAGACCAAAGAAAAGATTTCTTCAAACATGCACTGGTTTCACCTGCTGGAGTTAACATGGAAATATTTCGAACCGTTTGTTGAAAACGTGCAAAATGCGTAAATAACGCACCTCCTATTAATTCCATATTATCCAACAGATCTAGAACATTCTAGAATTTTCTGGAAGATTCTATAACGTTTTGGAACATTCTACAACTTTCTCGAACTTTCTAGAAGAAACATTCTGATCCATCTTGGCCACTTTGCCGTTAAGTTCCATGTTGCTTCACCGTCTTCCCATAAGAAGTCCACTGCTTCGATGCCCTCTTTTGACACCCACATCTCCATAGCCAGCCCCTGCAGTCCCAAACCAAACCTTCCTCTTTTTGTATGAAGAACGGAGGGCTACCACACCTTTAAACCTCCACGGGGCTGTGGGAATGTGTGTTGGAGTTATAGCAGTACACAGAAAAACCACACTTATGTGTATTATGTCATTGCAAGCAAATGCTCTTTTTGGCCACCCACATCTTCGTATCTAACTTTTGCAGTTGCAAAGGAAAACCTTCTTCGTAGATGGGATGGAGGGTTACCAGACCATATAACCACCATGAGGCTACAAATTCGCTTGTGAAGTTTTGGTGGAATGCACAGACACACCATACGTACTTTTATTATATATATTGATGAAACACATTGTTACCAGAAAACTGGGACGACAGAAGGAAAACAGGTTGCGTCACCAGCGGGCTGGGAGGAGCGCTCTGTCTTGGGGAATGAGAGCAGGAGATACTATCACTCATACAAGGAGTTTGCGAAATATCAGTATGAGCCATGAGTTGATCTGTATCAGTTTGGGCCAGCTGGGCAGCAGGTCACTTCCCGAAACTCAATGCTCAATAAAAGCTTCGCAAAAGATATGACTAACGCAATTAGAGGCATAGAGCGGCCCTAGAATCAGATTTCCAGGCACTGGTATTCCCGTAATTTACTGTTAACGAACTTCGCGAAAGCTTGACGTAGGTAAATTCCAATATTTATTAAAATTCTTATTGTCCCCAAATTTATGAAGGCCACTACAAGATTTATAATGGAGCACACAGCAAAAACATCAAAAAAGAGACATGAAACTCACATACAATATGGTTTCCAAAGATAATTTGACATGGAAATTGGATTCATTCAAATGAACTTCCTGGCATATTAATACCGTACAACAGCCACGAAATGAATAGTGATTGCATAGTCATGCCAGGAAGAGAACATGAGATGACATATAACTTACCTGTCCACCTAGTCGTGAAAAGCCAGCTTGAATTTACTGAAGTGTTAGCAAATATTTAACTTCAGTCTGCCGAAACCAGCTGATGCTGCTAGATATTCTCACCATTGTGTGGGTATGGACGTGCAGATTGAGTGTTGCAGATGGATGTCTTGCCATAGTCTGCTCTGCAAGTGAACTCCGTGTCTCTACTTCTAAGTCTGTCATCCAAGAGCAGTCTGCTGCCAGACTTGAAGTCCACTGTCGAAGAGCAAAGCTGCGTCTCGAATGAAATCTGCTAATATAATTATTAAGAACACATGTCTCCTGTACTTGCTTTGCTCAGAACCCCCACAAAAAGACATCGTCTCCCCCCCCCCCCCCCCCCAAATGAGCACACAGTTCCCTCGTCGCCGCCGGCCGAGGTGCCGAGCGGTTCAAGGCACTAAAGTCTAGAACCGCGCGACCGCTACGGTTGCAGTTTCGAATCCTGCCTCGGGCATGGATGTGTGTGATGTCCTTAGGTTAGTTAGGTTTAAGTAGTTCTAAGTTCTAGGGGACCGATGACCTCAGAAGTTAAGTCCCATAGTGCTCAGAGCCATTTGAACCATTTTTCCCTCGTCGCCACCTAATTGTATAATTTTTTAAGTCGTTAAATTCTCCACTGTGGAGAATCGTCCATTCTCCCGATTCCACTGCTCCGAGAATCGCGAGGAATCGGGACTGCGTTAGAGCTTTGTATGTTTAACTACCAATCCGCAGTCTTCTCTCAAAAAAATTTTTAGGAAGCTGTCAGTGACCTCCATTGCTTGACTGATTTTTCAGAACATCCAGGTCGCAGCTTTCATATATGTGGCATGAAAAGTTTTCTGTCACCTAACCTGCCTTCTACGAACTCGCCTGTCAACACACAATACCTTGTGTGGAAAATGCACTGCCAGAAGGGTCATATTGTAAACTGTCCATTATGCGCAAGACGAGTCTCCACAGGCTAATTTTTAGCGTATTCGCTGGGACCACATGCAGTTCTTGGTAGTCGACTGCCAACGATTGCTTTCCAGCGTAACTGTCTTGTGAGTGTCCAGCAGCGCCTCCGTCCTCAGCTGGAGTTCACTTTTAAGCACCACCAAAGGTCCCCTGGGAGCAGGGTGTGTCAGTCATTGCCCTTTACTCTCTGTTCACCGTTTCGGTTTGCAAATGAATATTCTGCGTACGTACCACAATTCCCAGTTACCATATGGAAAGAATATTAATAAATATGGCTCGATATACTCAATAACTGTCGTAATCTTTTCCATTAGGACCAAAAATGATGGGCTGATGGGCCTACACATGGCTTTAATCAGTGTTAGATGTGATTTGCATATAAAATATGAAAAGTATGAAGCTGGGAATGGCTTTACGCTTCTCAAGTTTATCAAAAAATTTTGGGAAAATGTTGATAGAACAGTACTCAAGGTGACGCCTGGAACAGTATTTTCTGGGAGAAAATACCGTCCGCACGGTATCACGGCTGAAAGCCGACGTGCGTAGTGTCCCTACCCAACATACTAATTACTCGTGAAAGACATTCCTACCAAGTCCCGTAAGAGTTCGGGTAATATGTGTGCATCCGCACAGAAGAGGAAGGTCATGGCCGGTATTGCCAAAACTATATACTTATATGGATATATCCATATAAGTATACAGTAAAATGCTGGTGCACTCACGGGTGTTCCGGAGCATACCATTCAGCACACATTGTTCAACATGGGGAGCCTCAGCAGAACAACTTTTCATTCCCGTATTGACCTGATTGAGCTGTGCGCACTATCGATTCCAAATCTATAGGGCGAGGCTACACCTTTGGCTGTCACTTAGCAACCTCCTCCCTGGCCTCTCTTGAGTAGGCATGATGACTTAACACTGAGCTACTTTCGCTCTTGGTCAGTTCCGTCTTGCCACTAACTGAAGAAGGAAGTCCCTTAGCAGCCACAAGTTGCTATTTTGAAGGGCTGTAAACCTACGAGCATTTCTCAGCATTGTGCTGTCTTGTAAACAGGTCTTGCATTGCTAAGCTCACTGGTCTGAGGAATACAAAACTAGAGTCCCTATATAATCTTGGTTCTTCTTTTGTGCTTGGTCTATGGTTGTACAGATAGAGTGGAGCAGTGGACACATATGGATCTGTTTAGAGAGGATATTTCTTGGTCCTGTATTGTGCTTGTGCTCAGTGGTTGAGTGCACCCACTTCCAAGGAAGGTGTACTGGTTGCAGTGTTATTTGGATCTTGTGCCGGCATGCAACTGCAGCACTTGCCTTTTGACGTGGATATGTCTAACAAGTGTCTGCCATATGTGTGCAGTGCACAGGCAAGCAAAAGTTTCCTAATATGTTTCTTTTTAGCCCACTGACCTAGTTTGTGTTGGCAATGTTTATGCCAATGATCGAGTGGTTTTGTTATGTGTGAGCCAGCTATGTTTATCAGGCTCTAAGTCACTGTTACTTTTTTAATCTGTTGACATATCGTTTAAGATGAAGAAACCTTTTTTGAGTGTAAATATTATTTGCCCAATAATTGCCATTTTAAATTTTTTCGTGTATTGTGAGTATTTGCTTGAAGTTTATGATAATTGAAAAGATATGCTTGAATGTGTAGCGTGAGCTTTGTTTGAAGTTCAGTATCTTGAGCACACTCGTTCATTCAATAGCAGGGGTCCTACATTCTAAATCATACTTCTAAGTTGTATTGCACACACGTGTCCTATTAGTCATTGGTTATGACAGCTCACTGTCTGGTCTGGGCCGATTCTTAACTCTTCTTGAATGCTGCTTCTCATCAATGTGAAATCTCATCGATATGGCTAATGTGAATTTTTCCTCTGTTTTACACTGAAGAGCCAAAGAAACTGGAACACCTGCCTAATATCGTGTAGGGCCCACGCGAGCACACGGAAGTGCAGCAAAACGATGTGGCATGGTCTCGACTAATGTCTGAAGTAGCGCTGGAGGAAACTGACATCATGAATCCTGAAGGGCTGTCCATAAATCCATAAGAGTATGAGGGGGTGGAGATCTCTTCTGAACAGAACGTTGCAAGGCATCCTAGATATGCTCAATAACATTCATGTCTGGGGAGTTTGGTGGCCAGCGGAAGTGTTAAACTCAGAAGAGTGTTCCTGGAGCCACTCTGTAGCAATTCTAACATGTGAGATGTCGCGTTCTCCTGCTGGAATTGCCCAAGTCCGTCGGAATGGACAATGGACATGAATGGCGACAGGTGATCAGACAGGATACTTACGTATGTGCACCGGTCACAGTAGTATCTAGATGTATCAGGGGTCCCATATCACAACAACTGCACACACCCCACACTATTACAGAGGCTCCACCGACTTGAACAGTCCTCTGTGGACATGCAGGGTCCATGGATTCATGAGGTTGTCTCCATATCCGTCACATCCATCCGCTCGATACAATTTGAAACGAGACTCGTCCGACCAGGCAACATGTTTCTGCTCATCAACAGTCCAATGTTGGTGTTGACAGGCGTGGGCGAGGCGTAAAGTTTTGTGTCGTGCAGTCATCAAGTGTACATGAGTGGGCCTCCGGCTCCAAAAGCCCATGTCGATGATGTTTCGTTGAATCATTCGCACACTGACACTTGTTAATGGCCACGCACTGAAAAATGTAGCAATTTGCGGAATGGTTGCACTTCTGTCACACTGAACGATTCTCTTCAGTCGTCCTTGGTCCTGTTCTTGTAGGATCTTTTCCCGACCGCAGCGACATTGGAGGTTTGATGTTTCACCGGATTCCTGATATTCACGGTACACTCGTGAAACGGTCGTACAGGAAAATTCCCACTTCATCGCTCCCTCGGAGATGCTGTGTCCCACCGGTCGTGCGCCGACTGTAACACCAAGTTCAAACTGACTTAAATCTTGATAACCTGCCATCATAGCAGCAGTAACCAATCTAACAACTGCGCCAGACACTTGTCTTACCAGTATAGAGGCGTTGCCGTCCGCAGGGCCGTATTCTGCCTGTTTAAGTATCTCTGTATTTGAATACACATGCCTGTACCAGTTTCTTTGGCGCTTTAGTGTAGGATCGTTTGTCTGATATATATTGAACTAAAGGCAGTGAAGACTACAACTAATTAAATTTCACCTTTACAAACCTCCTGTAGTTATGTTAGTGATGTTTCAATGTTTTTAAATTGTTTCTCATCGGTTTCAATGCTGTTTTAATATAGAAATCCATTTGCTAAATTATTGTCACTCTCTAACTGATATTATCAAACTTTCCATTTTTTTTATTCATTCATCTTGATGCTGTAATCAGGAGTTTTGTGGTAAAAAAGTTGAATATCTGAATTTTTGTAGTAATTAATTTTAACTGGTGTTTTCAAATAAATGACTTTTCGGGTGCAAATGTCAAGTTTTACTTCCCGACACCTTACCGCTCCCAGCTCCCCGCTAGTTGCCCCATTTCACCACTGACATCGTCAGTTACGATTGCAGTGACCATTGAGAGTGGACCGTGGATCAGTGGAAATGTGTTACTTGGTCAGATGAATTGCTTTTCTTGTTTCTTGTTGTGTCGAAATATTCCGTCATCCAGGTGAAAGTCTACTCGAAACAAGGGCTGTACCATGGGCGCAGGCTGATGGGGACATTATTATGCTATGGGAGACATTCACCTTGGCTTCCATGGGACGTGCGGTAGTAATCAAAGTCACCACGCCGGCTGTGGATTACAAGAACTTTATTGTGGAACACCTGCATCCCTGCATGCTTAATGTCTTCACCGACAGCGATGTCATCTTCCAGCTGGACATCTGCACGTGTCACATACGCGAAATTGAGCATAACAGTGGCGTCACTTTGATTTCTTAGACACCATATTCGCTTCGTCTGAACCCAATGGAATATTTCTGGGCCACTATGGGGCGCCAGCTCTGCATCGCCAAACCACTGGCTTGTAATTCATTTGAGTTTTTCCTGACCTGTGGGTAGACGTCTGGTGCCACACATCTGGGAAACCTATTAAGGTGCTGTCGAATCCATGCCACACAGAATCGCTGTTGCCTTGCGTTCCAAAGGTGGGCCAACACAATGTATAGCGGGTGGTTATAATGTTTTGGCTCATATTGTACAAGACTGAAGAAAGAAACTTGGGATAAATTTTAACTTACATACAGTTTTTATATCCGAAAGAACATTCGAATTTACAAGGGTATATATTTTACTTGCACGCATATACAGCGTTATGGTACCTTTTACAATTACATTTAGGATCAGAGTTTCCATTTATATTTAACAGATGTTGAATGTGTCCTCCACCAGACGCAGAATCAATATCCAGAAGATGGTCCAACTCATCTCATAGTTTTGTGAGAACATCTGAAATCACTGCATTCACATTCGGTGCCGTAGTTCCCCCAAAGCAGTTGGAAAGGGAGGCATATAGACACAGACTTTCACAAGGAATAACAACACAACGAAAACTCTGCTAGCATGAAATCAACCGACCTTGGGCGCCAATGGTGGAATGTGGGATATGTACACCACTTGTGGCGGAGGCATCGTTGAGGCAACACATTGCAAAGAAATGGACGCAAGTGCTAGTGCTAAGGTGCTCCGTCCTACAGAAAAATGAAGTTTTTGTTGCTGTGTTATCGCCTTCTCGCGACGATGCACACTGGGTAAAGAACGAGTGAGCGACACCAGAGAGGCACCAGAGAGACACCTACCGGCAGCCACATTAACCACGAATTAGTGTCCATGCCTAAATTAAAAGTTATCATAAGTTTCTGTACCCATTCACGCAGAAGATGTATGAGGTCGTGCTGAATAATGCCTCCGAATTTTTTAACTGAAAACTATTAAAGCTTTTTAAACAAAGCAAGCTTTATTAACATTCTACACATTTATTCTTTATGTCTACATATTTACTGCATTTTTCTACATAGTCACTCTGGTGAAGCACACATTTCTGTCAACAAGAGACCAGTTTGTTGATACCATGACTGCAGAATGTTTGACTTTGTTGATTGAACCACAAACTCAGTTCTGCTTGCACCGCTTTATCACTATCAAAATGAAATCCTCAGAAATGTTCTTTAAGTTTTGGAAACAGATGACAATAGGATTGGGTCAAGTTGGGACTGTATGGAGGATGATCGATGACAGTGAATCCACGGCGCTGGATTGTTGCAGATGTCACACACTGGTGTGTGGTGCGGCATGCTGCATGAGAGAGTGCTCCATGTGTGGAAGGACTCTTAGATTAGCAGTCGAGAATATATGAAGCGTGTCAGGGAGACAGCCAGTCCTTGTCATAATACTGAAATGGAGCGATTTATCTGACGTCCGAAAGGGTATGATCATTAGTTTTCAGGTCAAGATTGGCTAAGTTTGTAAACTGGTCATGTGCTACTGTGGTTAAAATATACCGTGCATTGCAAAATGGCGCTATCCAAAACTGATATCAAGGTAACTGTGGTGCGTGACGGACCTCTGATGATAGGGCTGAACAACTGCTACGAAGATGTGTACGGGGGAATAAACACGCAACTGTTGAGCAACTGACCGCCCAGATGAACCTAGGGGCTACCAATAATGTCTCCTGAGGCACGTGGTTCATGCACCCTCTCTCACTGCTGTTCACTAGCGACGAAAGCTGGAATTTTCACGCCAATACCGCAACTGAATTTCCACTAAGTGGCGGCAGGTGGCATTTTCAGATGAATCACGTTTCATGCGCCATCGTACTGAAAAGCGAACACCCTGCAACAATCGTCGGAAGGGTCCAGGCCGGAGGAGGGAGTATTATGCTATGGGGACTGTTTTCGTTGCATTCCCTCGGCGATATCGACATTCTGGAAGGTACAGTGTATCAACACATGTACGCATCTATCCTTGTGGACCATGTCCACCACTACGTGCAGTTTGTTTTTCCTCGGCACAATGGTATCTACCAGTAGGTGAATATACGTGTCATACAGCTTGCAGTATATGTGCTTGGCTCGAAGAGCACCACGATGAGTTAACCGTTCTCCCAGCTTTAAACCCAACTGAGAATTTGTGGGACCACCTTGATCGGCCTGTTCGCACCATGCATCCACAGCTGGTCACGGTACTAGAGTCGACATCGCTCCACATCACTGTCGGTACCTCCCAGAAACTCACTGACTCTTCCCGCATGTCCGGCTGCAGTCTACGATGCAAAAGGTGGCTATTCAGTCTATTGCCAGGTGGTCGCATTAATGTGGCTGGACAGCGTAATTACCTTCCACACCGCCATAATACACACTAAGTTCGGAGGCCTCTAGTGGGAGAGGGCTGCAGATATGTAGACATGAGGAATAAATATCTAGAATGTCAATGACGCTTATCTTATTTTAAAAAGCTTTAAGAGTTTTCGCTTTAAAAATCAGAGGTATTGGTTTTCACAACTCTTTCGTATGCCTGTGAAATAGGATTAATTTTTTTTGAAACGCCCTGTATTTGTGCTTATTCTTGTACGTAGTATCCTCATTAGTGCAAACAGACAAATTCTCTGTGTTTAATTTCCTCAAATGAGAGAATAATCGTATAAGAACTGCCGATTTTGCGAGATCTTTAATGACTTGCATGTTTGTGAGAGCCGCCAGTACGTCGCGGTGCGATATTCCAGTAAACACGATGACAGATATGATGTGATTGCTCTTGAGAGGAGCCCAAACTATACGACGTACGAACAAGCGAAAGAGGGAACAGACCGAGTCACCGCCTGCTCAGGCAATCGTGTAAACGGCCCAACAACTCTTCAATGCCTGAGTGCTTCTGTACCATTTCATACGTTAGATACAGTAAGCAGAAACGCGGCCCTGTCGCTTGTTAGCTCGTCGCCTCTTCGTGTAAATCGAACTTCGTGCTATTTGCAATCCCTCCTGAATCTCATCTATTAATTTCTCGCCTTTTCATGCTACATCGAACTACGTAGTGCCTCAAAAAGCCCTCTCCTGAAGCTCTCTACAGACGCGTTTTTTGCCCAATACAATTTTCACGGGTACTCGAAAAGCCTTACAAATCTTCTGTCGCAAGAACAGAAATTTGTGACAGCTCAGGATTCGAATTCAGATTTCCTGCTTCTCAGCAGCAGTCTCCTTAACCCATAAGTTATGCGAGAGCTCCTCCAGTCCTGACTTAAGTATTCATTTTCACTGATGTTCCCATAAATTATTTCCGAACATCACTATAAGAGGTTCTCGCATAGGGTATGGGGGAATAGCAACACGTGGGAGAAAACATTTGGTGGAATACCGTGAATTACTCTCCCCGATGGATTGTACGTGACTTAAAAAGTAGGAATTCCCAGTTTATGTCCCAGGTAGACACCAATTTTCATTAGCCATGACATAGTCGTTAGACCGCGGGTTCGGCTTGAAAGCCGTCTGTTAAAAATATCTTTCATTTTATTTATCACAACGCGAGTTGCAAGTCACTAACATGTCTTAAAGACTTTCTGTTCAATGTATTCTTCTACTTGAGGACTCACATCTCTGGATGTTTAGTGATAGTGTAACATATCGGCATACTGTGCTTTTTGCAGTAGCACTGTACGTTACCGGACAGTCACATGACGAAGCGGTTAGCATTCGATTTCGCTTCACCTGCGGACGCGGAGAAACACACTTCGTCCTGTTTCGCTGTTTCTGACTCTGCACGGTCGTGTTTGCCTATGCCGTTTTCCTTCGCGTGGTCGGCGACTGCGGAGTTTGTCTTCTTGTATGCGTCTTGTGCATTACTGAAATGGGCATTTCAAAGTTGCAGTATTCGGAATTGAACGTGAGACTGTTGCATACTAGAGCTGCGCAGGCATAATGCTGTATTACTTGATTTTCAACTTCGCAGATATGTTTTCATTGTACGAGCGATAATACATATATATTTTTTGTTCCGTTCAAGGCTTTGTCTACAGTTAAAGGATCAATAAGTTATGTCTCTTGCACAATCTTTACAGACATAGATAATTCAATACAAAAATTAGCAGACGTATTACTTCTCGTAGCCCATACGGCTGAGTTACCATAAAAACATCGTGAAGAGGAAAATTCTCTATATTAATTGCCAAAGAACGAAGAGCTGAATCAACACGAACAATAGCAACAGAAACAATAACGCTTGTCCATCATCTACAGCAATATTAGTGATGGCAAAACCAATACGTCCACCATGGAACACTGATGGACCATGCAGCACAGCAATTACCTTCGTTACACCAATATTGATCATGTTTCGCGTTACTTTTCCACTCGTTTAATAATACTGTCCGATCTGTTTTTTGAAAATATCAGCTATTGTACTTCCTTGTGGTCCGATGGAGGACATATTTAACGTACCCTTGTTCGTGAACTTTCCTGCTTACTTCTTGCGTAATAACGTGAATTAACTTCAAGTCTACCTTTATTTTCTGCTGTAAACATTTCTAAACTTTATATTTATGCTTAATTTATGCGTGCTTATTTATCCTTTGTCAACATTCGTAAATGATGCGAGCACAGCTCATTGAAAACAATTTGCCTTCTGTAGAGTTAAAATAACAAGCAACTGCTTTTTGCCGATGATCTTTCTTATTTGCACGAAACTTATAGCCTGTATAAAGCAGGTCTGAGCCGCAGAGAAGTTCGAGACACTTGCCAAAGTCTCTGAGTACAAAGAGAGTTGATTCTTTTGAGATACAAGCTCATTTCTACGGTTTCATCGGGTGCTAGGCGGTACCAGTGAAACGTTTCTCCTCGTCCGTCGTGTCGGAGCTTCTGTAGCGTCCGGCAAAGTTCCCTGCGGCTGCGACCAGAGTCAAAAACACCGAGCGGTGCGCGATTCAAATCACATGACGTATTGCTCCGTAAACTTCCTTGTGGGTGGGCATGGATAATTTCTAGGCCCTGCTACACCTATGCTATAAAGCCAAATAAAAATCGCCAGCCTCGCTTAGACCGGCGAGATAATTAAATTAGTCATTTCTGCTACAGCACTACTCCATACCTCGCGACAATCCGACTACTCTCGAAAGTCCGACCGCTGGATTGGACAACAAAACACTGCAGTCAGCCTCTGTACCATTACCAACCGGTTTCTACCATCTCCTCTGTAAACAACACAGGAAAACAGTCTAAACTCAAAGAGAGTAATGGCATACACGAGAATTCCACACTTCAAACTTCTATTGAAACAAAACACAGTGTATTCTCTTCTCATATCCATTCACCATTGCCAAATTCGTTTCGTCCGTCTGACAACGTGTCCAGTTAGCCCGCTGCTCCATGGTTTGTTAGATTGCCTCTTAGGTAACAGTCCACCAACGCTCGCTAACATCAAACCCCACCTCGAAAACCAGCAATAGATTAATACGTTTCTAAGAGCGCGAAGGGAAACACACTTCTGATCTTTCCACATCTAGAGAAACACGTTACTGCTCTCTGACTACGAACTTCCTTCCAAAATACGCCTCCACACCTCCTCCGCCCCAGAGAGCTCAACTCACCTCTTGCACGTGCCTTTATGTGTACATACGAGGGTTGGAACTTAAATAGTGGCAACTATTTATGGACAACCGATACAAAAGAGTTACATGTTTGCACGTGTTACTGTCCTTCAAAGTAGTCACCAGCGTTGTGTAGAACCCGTTGCCAGCGATGTGGAAGGCGTAGTATACCGTTAGGAGAGCCTGTTCTGTTGCCGTGAATGGAGCGGTCTACTGCCTGTCGAATCTCTGGAACAATTCTGAAGCGAATGCCTCGAAGTGGGTCCTTCATCTTCAGAATCAAATCAAAGTCACCAGGACTTAAGTCCGGGGAGTATGGTGGATGATAGAGTACTTCCCAGTCCCATCCACCGAACAGAGCAGCCGCAGCTTGACCTGTATGAGCCCACGCATTGTCGTGCAAAATGATGAGTGGATTACGCAGAAAGCGTCGCCGCTTCTTTCTCAATGCATTATGGGTCGCCGCGAAAGTCGAAAGTGCGTCAGAGCCCCAGTACGGTGAAAGTTATGGTTATTGTCGTGTACGCCTGTGATGGTGTTATCCTAACGCATTACGTTCCTCCACGGCAGAGCCCTCAATGCACAGTACTACTGTTCGTTTTTGGAGCATCATCTGCGACCAGCTTTGCGGAAAAAGCGGCGATACTTTCTGCGCAACTCACCCATCATTTTGTGCGACAATGCGCGGGAGCATAAAGCGCATGCTGTGGCTGCTCTGTTCGGTTGATGAGACTGGGAAGTACTGTACTATCCACAATAATCCCCGGACTTAAGTCCTTGTGATTTTGAGTTGATTCCGAAGATGAAGGACCCACTTCGTGGCATTCGCTTCAGAACTGTTCCAGTGATTCGACAGGCAGTAGACACCTCCATTCGCACCATCAACATAACATGCTCTGCTAACGGTGTACCACGCCTTCCACATCGCTGGCAACAGGTCCTACACAACGCTGGTGACAACTCTGATGAACAGTAACAGGTGCAAACATGTAACTCTTTTGTATCGGTTGTGAATTAGTAGTTGCCACTATTTAAGTTCCAACCCTCGTACATCACGAGAGATACCGCGGCTGCGCTCCTTTCAAAGATGTACTTTGGTTCTCCCGAAGCCATCGATAGATACCGCAGCCATTCTAGCAGACAAATTAAAGCAGAAGCTCTTTATATGTTCAGCTGGATCATTCATTGCAAATCTGGGAACTATTGCTGTCTATTCTTTCTTTGAAAGTGACTTTCTTCGAAAGTGACTTTCTGCCCACTTCATACTCGTTATTTACATAGCGGTATGTAATACGAATGGTATTTATGAAACTCCCCCAACGCTAAATAAGTGTGGTGGTTGTGTGAAGTGTGTTCTAATTTGTGCAAACATTATAAGTATTGCTGTATTTTCTTTCTTTGAAAGTGAGAACCTGTCAACTACATACTAGTTATTTACGTAGTGATTTTTATTACAAAAATTGCTTAAGGAGAAGCTCCCTTCCCCCACCCCCACCCTGCTAAATAAATGTGCTGGTTGTGTGAAGAGTGATGTAATATGGACGAAAAATTACAATTTAATTCCAAAAAATGTTCAAATGTGTGTGAAATCTTATGGGATTTAACTGCTAAGGTCATCAGTCCTAAGCTTACACACTACTTAACCTAAATTATCCTAAGGTGAAACACACACACCCATGCCCGAGGGAGGACTCGAACCTCCACCGGGAGCAGCCGCACAGCCCATGACTGCAGCGGCTGAGACCGCTCGGCTAATCCCGCGCGGCAATTCATTTCCAGGAAAGTAAACTGTTTCCTTTCCTCATGAAAGTAATTGAAACAACTACAAAAACCACCAGCAGAATTATGCCTGCACCATTACCAGAATATATTTCATACACATATGTGCTTAATTTGAAGGCGTTCTTGTTTGGAAAAGAAGTCTCCTGAAATAACTAGCTTGTAAATTTTGTTTCATACTTTATAGGCGGTTGAAAGACTAAGTCAGCTTTTAATTCTTTCTCATATGTGTCAGTCTTGTTTATGTTTTTTGTTGTGACGATGAACGGTAGTTTGTTTCTACCAGAATATCAACTGTTTTGAATATTCACTCTCACTTCCGTATTTGATGCTTAATTTGTAAATGATTGACAATGACAAGTCGCAGAAGCTGTCAGAAACGTGAAGATGAATATTAAAATTTTTGCGGATGACATGACGCGAACCAAAATATCTGCATATGCAACTCCGTCTCAAATACTTTCGTTACCCCCTGTGACAGGGGTTTTCTTTTGAGTTTTAGCTTGATTTATTGACACCAACGATATCACAACGTTTGACCACGTTAAAAAAGTTACAACTCATACAATTAAAGTGAAAGGCGTTCGTGAATGGCCAACAGCAGACTGAACTACTCTTTTAAAGTCGTACATGACATTCATTATTCATTCCATTATTTCTGCGACGTGGTGGTCACGTGCAAACCGGTGACAAGTGAAATAATAAGTACAGAGGACTTGTAAGATACAACTACTTTTATTACTGATCAACAGTTTAACGCAAAGGCCGAAGTATTTACCCAAGAATTTTGTACAAGTGTGTCTTATGCACAAGTCAAAAAAATACATTACATAAAAGCTCTCTGATTGAAATACTTGCAAACAAGAACTTCTTATAACTTCTATCTTACTGTAACCACTTCAATAATAAAAGGTAAACTCAGTTTCATTTATCAATGGTACTTGAATAATAAAGGTGAAATAAGTTTCTTTTGAACAGGATACACAAGTCAAAAAAATACATTACACAAAACCTTTCTGAATGAATAACTTGCAAACAAGAACTTCTTATAACTTCGATCTTACTGTAACCACTTCAATAATAAAAGGTAAATATACACTCCTGGAAATGGAAAAAAGAACACATTGACACCGGTGTGTCAGACCCACCATACTTGCTCCGAACACTGCGAGAGGGCTGTACAAGCAATGATCACACGCACGGCACAGCGGACACACCAGGAACCGCGGTGTTGGCCGTCGAATGGCGCTAGCTGCGCAGCATTTGTGCACCGCCGCCGTCAGTGTCAGCCAGTTTGCCGTTTCATACGGAGCTCCATTGCAGTCTTTAACACTGGTAGCATGCCGCGACAGCGTGGACGTGAACCGTATGTGCAGTTGACGGACTTTGAGCGAGGGCGTATAGTGGGCATGCGGGAGGCCGGGTGGACGTACCGCCGAATTGCTCAACACGTGGGGCGTGAGGTCTCCACAGTACATCGATGTTGTCGCCAGTGGTCGGCGGAAGGTGCACGTGCCCGTCGACCTGGGACCGGACCGCAGCGACGCACGGATGCACGCCAAGACCGTAGGATCCTACGCAGTGCCGTAGGGGACCGCACCGCCACTTCCCAGCAAATTAGGGACACTGTTGCTCCTGGGGTATCGGCGAGGACCATTCGCAACCGTCTCCATGAAGCTGGGCTACGGTCCCGCACACCGTTAGGCCGTCTTCCGCTCACGCCCCAACATCGTGCAGCCCGCCTCCAGTGGTGTCGCGACAGGCGTGAATGGAGGGACGAATGGAGACGTGTCGTCTTCAGCGATGAGAGTCGCTTCTGCCTTGGTGCCAATGATGGTCGTATGCGTGTTTGGCGCCGTGCAGGTGAGCGCCACAATCAGGACTGCATACGACCGAGGCACACAGGGCCAACACCCGGCATCATGGTGTGGGGAGCGATCTCCTACACTGGCCGTACACCACTGGTGATCGTCGAGGGGACACTGAATAGTGCACGGTACATCCAAACCGTCATCGAACCCATCGTTCTACCATTCCTAGACCGGCAAGGGAACTTGCTGTTCCAACAGTACAATGCACGTCCGCATGTATCCCGTGCCACCCAACGTGCTCTAGAAGGTGTAAGTCAACTACCCTGGCCAGCAAGATCTCCGGATCTGTCCCCCATTGAGCATGTTTGGGACCGGATGAAGCGTCGTCTCACGCGGTCTGCACGTCCAGCACGAACGCTGGTCCAACTGAGGCGCCAGGTGGAAATGGCATGGCAAGCCGTTCCACAGGACTACATCCAGCATCTCTACGATCGTCTCCATGGGAGAATAGCAGCCTGCATTGCTGCGAAAGGTGGATATAAACTGTACTAGTGCCGACATTGTGCATGCTCTGTTGCCTGTGTCTATGTGCCTGTGGTTCTGTCAGTGTGATCATGTGATGTATCTGACCCCAGGAATGTGTCAATAAAGTTTCCCCTTCCTGGGACAATGAATTCACGGTGTTCTTATTTCAATTTCCAGGAGTGTATAAGCAGTGTAGGAAACGGAACAGACGCCTTGGCGTTCCAATGCAGAGGAAACGTAACTTAATTCAAGATCCCCGCTCACTGCAACCCGAAGAACTCAGTGGCCGCCGTATCGGTTGCCATTCTCCCCGCGGCCAAAAGAACCTCCCGTTCCCTCTGGTACTGGTCGGCCAAGGCGTCGTACTCCGGACATCGATTTAGACATGGACTAGGTGCCCGCTGCAGTGCTGGAACAGAAAAGCACAAACACACAGCCACAGCCAAGAAACAATATAACAGCCCCATAATATAGTTACGATAAAATTCTGCAAAGCTAGATCACATCAAGACAAAGGCAAATTAAAAATGGTTAAAAGCATTAACTGTAGACTTCAATTTTCAAAATACGTAAAATTGCCCCAGCACAAACAGACTAGTTTTAAAAGGGCAACGATAACACAAGGAATAATACATCAGTACGTCGCAGTTCCAATACAATGTTGACACTCATAAGAAACGGTAGAAGCTAATGATAACACGGTTAGGCCCGATTGCAAAACTAGAAAGCTGGAATGTCTATTTCTTCAATAGATTCCACTAGGAAAAATGAATAACACATTGTCCAGCGTCCTGTGTAGAAGACCATGACCCAGTCCCGCCTCAAAAACGTGCAATAACAGGCCCGTTTCCGCACTCCGAGCCACATACACCGGTCAAATCCAGCTAACTCCACGCAAACAAGTTTCACTCTCTCTGAGGAGCGACACGTACCGGCCGTTCCAAAGCCAAAACCCAGTCTTCCGCCAGCGCACCAGCACCACCACCGCCCAACGAGGCAAAGATCAGCAACGCCAGAGGGAAACAATCGATACGGGTGAATCGAATGGAGAAAGCACTGGCGCCGGCGCCTCCCCACGTATCAATTTCATTGCAAGATAGAATGAAGGCGATGTACAACTTCAGGCTTCTTCTTACGGAGGACAGCCGTCGACGAGGTGGGTATTGTATCCGCGCGAAATGTAGCCGCAGCCGTCTACGCTCACCTTCGCTGCATGAGTAGTGACTACTGGGTTTCACCTTTGTTTAATGTTATACGGTTACCGAAACCTTTAAACGCTCATAACTCACTATTTGACATTCAGCATCAATAAACTGTACCCTTTCGGGAGATTCTGAATGTGCTAGTATTTCGTAACAGCATTTATATGCAGGGCATATACTGTTGTTTATAATATAAAACACACCAAATTCGAGCTTGACGAAATCGAATATGCCCTCATACAGGTGCTTCAGCCAAAGTATATACAAGTATATACTTGAAAGGAGCGCAGCCATAGTTCCTCTCGTATACAAATAAAGGCACGTACCTCCTGCACCCTACTACTGCAACCGACCGACCTCTCGATTTCGCGAGCTGCCCACAGCTCCACGACGTAGGTTCGTTGGAGTAGTTGCCAGCGGGCTCATGCAGAGCTGAAGTCGCTTATGAGGCTGAGCAGCACCTTCTCCTGCTTCTGGCTACCTGAAGGGCGACTGTTAGGTGTGTGAACAGTAGCAGCAAGCAGCTAGATGCTGCCTGGAGAAATTTTTCTGACGCGCCCAAGCTGCCAGTTTTGCGCATGCGGAGAGCATTCTGAGTCAATAGTTGGCGGTAGTCTCCATGTGATCCGTGTTTACGTTTCCTGATTTTGCTGTTTTCTCTTCGTTTACAGCTCTCACGTCAAATTAAAACCGGATTTCTGTCGCTAGGAGCTACCAAGTGAATTACAGTCATATAATCACGGAAGACTAAAATACGTTGTTCTTTTCAGTTTTTTAATTTTATTTTATTTCCACGTTGTTAATCGTCTTGCAGAATAAGGAAGTTATTTTTGTCGGTTCGGTGAAGAAATTTTACAGGGTTATTACAAATGATTGAAGCGATTTCACAGCTCTACAATAACTTTATTATTTGAGATATTTTCACAGTGCTTTGCACACACATACAAAAACTCAAAAAGGTTTTTTAGGCATTCACAAATGTTCGATATGTGCCCCTTTAGTGATTCGGCAGACATCAAGCCGATAATCAAGTTCCTCCCACACTCGGCGCAGCATGTCCCCATCAATGAGTTCGAAAGCATCGTTGATGCGAGCTCGCATGGCACGTTTCTTGGTAGAGGAGGTTTAAACACTGAATCTTTCACATAACCCCACAGAAAGAAATCGCATGGGGTTAAGTCGGGAGAGCGTGGAGGCCATGACATGAATTGCCGATCATGATCTCCACCACGACCGATCCATCGGTTTTCCAATATCCTGTTTAAGAAATGCCGAACATCATGATGGAAGTGCGGTGGAGCACCATCCTGTTAAAAGATGAAGTCGGCGCTGTCGGTCTCCAGTTGTGGCATGAGCCAATTTTCCAGCATGTCCAGATACACGTGTCCTGTAACGTTTTTTTCGCAGAAGAAAAAAGGGCCGTAAACTTTAAACCGTGAGATTGCACAAAACACGTTAACTTTTGGTGAATTGCGAATTTGCTGCACGAATGCGTGAGGATTCTCTACCGCCCAGATTCGCACATTATGTCTTCACTTCACCATTAAGAAAACAAGTTTCGCACTGAACGCATCCTCTTCCATGAGCTGTTGCAACCGCGCCGAAAATTCAAAGCGTTTGACTTTGTCATCGGGTGTCAGGGCTTGTAGCAATTGTAAACAGTAAGGCTTCTGCTTTAGCCTTTTCCGTAAGATTTTCCAAACCGTCGGCTGTGGTACGTTTAGCTCCCTGCTTGCTTTATTCGTCGACTTCCGCGGGCTACGCGTGAAACTTGCCCGCACGCGTTCAACCGTTTCTTCGCTCACTGCAGGCCGACCCGTTGATTTCCCCTTACAGAGGCATCCAGAAGCTTTAAACTGCGCATACCATCGCCGAATGGAGTTAGCAGTTGGTGGATCTTTGTTGAACTTCGTCCTGAAGTGTCGTTGCACTGTTATGACTGACTGATGTGAGTGCATTTCAAGCACGACATGCGCTTTCTCGGCTCCTGTCGCCATTTTGTCTCACTGCGCTCTCGAGCGCTCTGGCGGCAGAAACCTGAAATGCGGCTTCAGCCGAACAAAACTTCATGAGTTTTTCTACGTATCTGTAGTGTGTCGTGACCATATGTCAATGAATGGAGCTACAGTGAATTTATGAAATCGCTTCGATCATTTGTAATAGCCCTGTATTTTTACTTAATTTTCTGTAGAAGCAGTCAATTTATTTGAAATGAGAAGTGTTTCGTTACACACCATTGGGTTGTTTCAACTGTTCGCTCAGTTTCGAGTGCACATTTTCATATTCTGGCGCGTATGGCACTATGCCATGATAAAGAACCAAACATGAGATAACACATTACTGGTACTCCAAGAAAACCAGCATACCGAAAAACACACTGCAGAGATTAATACCAGGTACTTCAGCGTGAATCTGGACATACAAATGTGCACTTTAAGCCAAATTATGCGTTTTAGTAACCTTGTTAACTGTTTATGCACTTTGAAACAGTCGTGAAATAACTTATTCTCCTTAGTTCTGGTGTACACAAGCAACAGTTTTTTTCTTCCTTTTTTTTTTTTTTTTTTTTTTTTTGCAAGAAATTTGAATCCTCTCTTACTAGCTTGTTACACTGCCATGTGGACGCATACCTGATCAGAAATGCTACGCAACAGTATTGCAAAGTTTGAATTTCTTTAAAAAAGTGTATGTTTAAAAAACATTAGGGTACTTTGAGCTGTATGCCAAGGACTGCTTCCTTATTTTGCGTTCCTTATCTGGATAGGATTAGATAAAACAATTGTCCTGAGTGCATTGACTCGGTATGTTTCCTCCGAACAAAATGACACAGCGCTCTGTCACCTGGTGATCCTGTACGCACGAAACTCCAAACACAAATGCGACGAAAAACGTATGAGCAGAGCAAACACCGTGCACTGACTACCTACGTCATCGTAGCTGCTGCGAATGCGCAGTAACGCCTGTTTTCTGGCGCTCTCTGGCAACTGCTCAAACGAACCTATATTCACATACTGACACTTCAGCCAAATAGCTTCCAAAGTAGAAAGTAGTCACGGCGATTTTTCATTTGCTGCTGACGCTCAAGAGTACATCGGTAAAGAGCTGGTGCCTGCCGACACTTTCAGGAGTTTGTTTCCCAAAGGGTACCCAGTCATTCTATAGGAAACGCCCTCGCCTGCGCCGATCACCCATTCGAGCCAGGCCAGCAACCTGGTTAGGGGAACCCAGCCCTTTAGGTCCAGACTGGACAATAGCCGCAGTCCCACAGACACTGGCAATCTGGCACGTCACTCACAATAGCGATCCGTTACACAAGGGGCAGCCAACATCTGCATGGCATGCGTTTTCCCTATAACCCTTTAAGATCCTCTGCCTACAATTGTGTACATTAACATTTAGTGTGTCTTAGCTACAACAGAAGTATCTTTTTCCCAACAGAAGCCTGAGGCATACATTTGTGAAAGTTTTTTCATCATCCCCATGTGTTGCCAACTGTTGGGCATCACTATGGGAATATCAGAAAGTCAGTATAGCAGTGCACAGCAGCTCGTCACTACCTGAATACACGGTTATGGTTGGTTCACTATATTCCACAGAATAATTGAATATTGTTACCGTTATTTTGCATGGTAATTATTGAATGACCATTTTACTATTTATAACAATAGAGCATATTTCGTTATTAGTTATTTTAGTCCATAAAATGAAGCCAAGTGTACAAAGTATGTTTTGAAAACGGGTACATATTTTTGTATAAAACTTGCACCTCAAATCATCAAAAAGTCACCTGAGAACATTACCACACTAAGAAAAATTTTCCTTACTCCAGAAAAAATTCAAGTCTGAAAGGGATAAAGCCCATTTTTATACGAGTGACTTTCTGGTCAAAATGGACTACGGTACCCGGAGTGTGTGCGCCTTTCGTGCACGCGTGTAAATCAGCAACCAACCACGCCACGAGTGGTTCTACGACGTCACTCACCCCGTTTGCTTGGGGCTCCCAAAACCGGATTTCGTAAAGCGATTTCCGAATACTGCTTCTGGGTGGTCACGTACACACTTCAAAAGCGAGTCTGAAAATCCGTTCCTGATTGCCTGTTTTCCAATTCCGCGATTGATTTTCACTCCCATGCGAACGCCACCAGTTTTAAAACGTGCTTGGACTATCAGGTTTCCTCCTGTTTTTAAAAATTTTCGGCTAATATGAACGGAGTGGCTTTTTGTACAGTGAAGGATAAGTAGATATATTAGACTGATTTTTTTTTTTTTTTTTTTTTTTTTGGCCTTTGAGAGAGTACTCAATTGAGCCATCGGCAACACATAGTGACAATGTACACATAATTGAATAAACAAATACAGAAATGCATATTTACAAGAATAAAAAGCTTAACTGTTACAGTTTTGTACATAATGTTTTAAAAATTGAATTGAATTGGAAAATAGTTAAAAGTGTCTTGGCTTACAATTCACACCAATTCTGAAATATCTTCATCAGTAAGACATATTTATAATTTACGTACACCATTAAAACCTACAGATTGTAACCAGTACTCTTGATGAAGTTAACTATCACTTTATATAGACGAACGTCTTTAGTACACAAAAGAGAAGAAGCTGATTAAGGAAGATGGTAGCCCATACTCAGCAATGTCTTCAGGAAGACCAACCGTTCACGATCAAATTTGGGGCACATAAATAAGATGTGGTTGACATCAGCTTCCGACTCAGGATCACACTCACATGCTGGTGAACTGTAAACGTTGATCCGGTGTAGATGCTGTGGGAAAGAGGCATGACTGAAGCGGAGTCTTATGATGGTAGAAATCGTGGATCGGTCCAGATGTGTCCTCATGAACCAAGGCTGTGAAGGAATCCGAGGTTGGAGCACTGCGTAATAACCGCCTTTTGTCTGTTGAGAAACGTTCCACATTTCCTGATATTTTTGTCTTGCGTGATCCTTGACTTCCCGTAAGTAGTCTGTATAAGGAAGGTGAAGATCCAGGACGGTGCCTAAGGTTGCCGCTTGTTTGCCTAATGCATCAACTTCATCATTATAGAGGATACCAGAGTGGGAAGGTACCCACAACAAATGGATCGTCCGGCCCGTGCGTGCGCTGCGAATATATTCAGATATCACATCCAAGATATTACTGTTGGTTGTTTTGTTCCATCGACTGTACTGAATGTTTTTAAGAACGCTTTGCGAGTCGGATACTATCAATATCTTGGGGAAGGAAGGGCTAGAGACAAACTTAAAAGCTTACAAAACTGCCTGCCACTGTCTCCGCCGTAAAAACAGAAGTGCTCGTAGGCAGTTTGAAGGTTTTGCGGATCTGGATCTGAGGGCAGAAAAAAGCGCATCCTGTACACTCTTCTTGCGGAATTTTGGAGCCATCGGTATATACACAGAGAAAACCCAGCCATTGTGTTTGAACGAGACGATTGAAGCCATCGTTCACATTAGTACTGACATTAGTACTGTCCAGCCAGGTCGTACTTTATGGACTGGGATCTGGGAGCAGAGCGTTTGAAGATCATCTTCAAAAACAGGTAGATGCGCTGAACGCCGTATAGAATGCTGGCACAAACGGCTGGCACTTTATTCCATCTGTGGGATGCAATCCACAGTCGATAAATGCAGTCTCTACTTTGATAGACGGAGCTGTCCATAATGGCCATGCCTTGAATGTAGAATTTGTCCGATAACATTTGGCGCCTAATGCTCAAGGGCATCTCCCCTGCTTCTATTAAAAGGGCGTTGGTGGGCGTCGATCGCATGGCTCCAAGACAGGTACGAATGGCTCTATATTGAAGAGTATCTAATTTGGAGACATGAATCTTTGACGCAGTGTGGTAGAATTGACAGCCATAGTCTAATCGAGATCGAATTATCCCTCGGTACATGGTGAGTAAAACACTCTTGTGCGCTCCCCACCAGACACAAGTGAGTAATCTGATTACATTTAAACATTCTTCACACATGTTAACGGTGGATCGGATGTGGGGCGCCCAGCTTAACCGAGAGTCAATAATCATCCCCAGAAATCGAACGTGAGATTTTATTTGGAAGGTGTACTTGCCACAGGTAATGTGATCTTCAGTGCGAGCTGTCGTCGACTTGGAGAAGGGAACGACTGCTGATTTCTCAGCCGAGATCTCCAGCCCATTGATAGATGTGTGCGATGGTTGTGGTTAATGCCGTTTTGGCCTGAAGAAATGAAGCAGCAGTAGAATAAACACATATATCATCAGCATACTGTAGGATTTTTGTGGGGGGAGTAAGTATGCGTTCTAGGTCGTGCGTATATATACAGGAGAGGACTTAAAATTGCACCTTGCGGCAAGCCCTGGGAGACATAAAAAGGTCCGATCATGGTACCTTTGAAACAGACGTAGATCGTTCTTTGAGTAATCAGGGTACTGATACCGTAGATCATCCGTGAAGGAATTCCGAATCCTACCAGCTTGTCCAAGAGTATCGGTATTTGTACGTAATCATATGCACCCTTAACGTCAAGAAAAGCTGCCACTACTGTCTCTTTCGTTTGAAAGGCTGACGTGATATCCATATTAAACAAGAACAGGTTATCCATGGTCCCTTTGCCTTTTCTGAAGCCGTATTGACTCCGAGGCAACAACTTACTTTTTTCAAGCCACCATTCTAGTCTCCTTTTTACCATTAGTTCCAGTGTTTTTGCAACACGCGACGACAAGGCAATAGGTCTATAATTAGTACCGACATTTGGATCTTTACCACTTTTGAGAATTGGAATTATTACTTGCGTCTTCCATGTAGATATGAGGTCTTTCTTCATCCAGTACTGATTAAAAATGTTCAAGAGAAAGTCTTTCGCTTCTATAGGCAGGTGTTCAAGCATTGAGAGTGTATATGATCAATGCCAGGGCAACTGTCGCTCGATACTTTAATAGCTTCGTTGAACTGCAGTTGTTTACATCTCGCCTAATGGAAGACAAATAGGGATAGTGCTGACTAAATCATAAACTGTATCAGCTCTTTTCCAGGCGCCATATTTAACCGGACTAGCAAGTCCGCTTCAGACCTCAACATGTAAACACGACGGCGAAAAACGGTTTCCGAAGTTCGGTTTTCGTCTTTAGGAAGATGTGTGACATATAAACAAAGTGAATGAACTATATACGCTGAGTGTGGAGTTTGTATTTCCGAGTATGCTGCACACTGCGCATGCCCAGAGGCAAGGGACTGTGGCGATGTCTGCTAGCGTCGAAGTTATAACTTATTTTGATGGAGCTCACTCCCATCATGATTATTATTTTGTCTGCGTGTTTTCGTGGCACATTGAAAAGTTACACACGGTCCGGGGATCTTTTTTTTCCTTGTAGTGTTCTTGTCTGCAAGAGAGACGAAATATCTGAAAGCAAAAAGTATTTATGTTTTTCAGAGAAAGAAACCTACACCACGTATAAATAAGAACGTAAATAGACAAATGTATATAACTAAAATCATCCACACAGTGAAAAAGTAAAAATTATTGGATGATAAAAATAATTTTCGTTGTTGTTTGTCACTTAGCAAGAAAACAAGATTCAGGGGATAAAGCGTTCTACAATTTGTCTGATGTGTTTGCAAGTATATATTACACTCCTGGAAATTGAAATAAGAACACCGTGAATTCATTGTGCCAGGAAGGGGAAACTTTATTGACACATTCCTGGGGTCAGATACATCACATGATCACACTGACAGAACCACAGGCACATAGACACAGGCAACAGAGCATGCACAATGTCGGCACTAGTACAGTGTATATCCACCTTTCGCAGCAATGCAGGCTGCTATTCTCCCATGGAGACGATCGTAGAGATGCTGGATGTAGTCCTGTGGAACGGCTTGCCATGCCATTTCCACCTGGCGCCTCAGTTGGACCAGCGTTCGTGCTGGACGTGCAGACCGCGTGAGACGACGCTTCATCCAGTCCCAAACATGCTCAATGGGGGACAGATCCGGAGATCTTGCTGGCCAGGGTAGTTGACTTACACCTTCTAGAGCACGTTGGGTGGCACGGGATACATGCGGACGTGCATTGTCCTGTTGGAACAGCAAGTTCCCTTGCCGGTCTAGGAATGGTAGAACGATGGGTTCGATGATGGTTTGGATGTACTGTGCAATATTCAGTGTCCCCTCGACGATCACCAGTGGTGTACGGCCAGTGTAGGAGATCGCTCCCCACACCATGATGCCGGGTGTTGGCCCTGTGTGCCTCGGTCGTATGCAGTCCTGATTGTGGCGCTCACCTGCACGGCGCCAAACACGCATACGACCATCATTGGCACCAAGGCAGAAGCGACTCTCATCGCTGAAGACGACACGTCTCCATTCGTCCCTCCATTCACGCCTGTCGCGACACCACTGGAGGCGGGCTGCACGATGTTGGGGCGTGAGCGGAAGACGGCCTAACGGTGTGCGGGACCGTAGCCCAGCTTCATGGAGACGGTTGCGAATGGTCCTCGCCGATATCCCAGGAGCAACAGCGTCCCTAATTTGCTGGGAAGTGGCGGTGCGGTCCCCTACGGCACTGCGTAGGATCCTACGGTCTTGGCGTGCATCCGTGCGTCGCTGCGGTCCGGTCCCAGGTCGACGGGCACGTGCACTTTCCGCCGACCACTGGCTACAACATCGATGTACTGTGGAGACCTCACGCCCCACGTGTTGAGCAATTCGGCGGTACGTCCACCCGGCCTCCCGCATGCCCACTATACGCCCTCGCTCAAAGTCCGTCAACTGCACATACGGTTCACATCCACGCTGTCGCGGCATGCTACCAGTGTTAAAGACTGCGATGGAACTCCGTATGCCACGGCAAACTGGCTGACACTGACGGCGGCGGTGCACAAATGCTGCACAGCTAGCGCCATTCGACGGCCAACACCGCGGTTCCTGGTGTGTCCGCTGTGCCGTGCGTGTGATCATTGCTTGTACAGCCCTCTCGCAGTGTCCGGAGCAAGTATGGTGGGTCTGACACACCGGTGTCAATGTGTTCTTTTTTCCATTTCCAGGAGTGTATTTTCTCGAGCAAAGAAATGTACACGTTCTGAAATGTTTGGATGACACTTTCCTATTCCTTTAGTCATCAGGTGTGTACTGAACAATCTGTCACACATTTGACAAGAACTTCGACTATGGATTCTGCTTCAGTCATTAATCAAATCTATTCTACTTCGGTTATTAATCAAATCTATTCTGCTTTGGTCTTTAATCAAATCTATTGTAACTGCTTATTCCAACATTTTGTTACTATATTCCGATTTTTCGTAAAAACAGTAATCCGTCATAACCTCCTTCAAATGCCAAACTGTACAACAGACAGCTCCACAACTCCGGCAAGTTCGGTGCTGACGTGTAAACGAATGTGACCATTCAAAACTGACAAGACAGTACGGGAAAACGTCAGGGGCGCTGCAGTAGCCGCACTTGTCTCGAGTCAAGTCAACTGAAACAAGGAAGTCGATCGTGTAAAAGGGGCTTAAGAGAAGACGCACCTACATTTTTTTTCGAGTCATCAGTCTTCTGACCTAATTTTTGACTGATATCATTTTATTTCGTAGCACCTTAACTGAGTTCATCCCCATCATGCGTCCATTCATTTTATTTCAGCCAGTCCAACTGAATTTATTTGTATGAAAACGTCACAGTGATATATTTTTTAAAATGTAGTTATTAGTACTTTTAACGGAGTTATTGCCGCTGTTATGGATTTATATCATTACAGACTTCTTTCTGAAAAAAATGCGTCTCCAAACTTTGGGGTCAAAATTACACAGATTGTGGAGTAAACTAAACTGAGCGCTTTGAGATAAGGAACTAATGTAGAAAGTAAGTATTTAGGTCCTTATTGACACAAACTGTTTACAAATAATAAAAAATGGTTCAAATGGCTCTGAGCACTATGGGACTTAACTTCTGAGGTCATCAGTCCCCTAGAACTTAGAAATACTTAAACCTAACTAACCTAAGGGACATCACACACATCCATGCCCGAGGCAGGATTCGAACCTGCGACCGTAGCGGTCGCGCGGTTCCAGTTTGTAGCGCCTAGAACCGCTCGGCCACCTCGGCCGGCTTACAAATAATAGCAATAACCCAAAAATTGTTTTTGTAGCGACAATGGGTCTGCAACAGTAGTTCGTAGTAATGACCTCTGTTCTCAGTGTATGCATTACGGTGTTATTCATTGACAAAACTGAACTCCAAATCCAAACAATTTTTTATTTTTTTCTTCTTCTTCGTTCCACTCTTCTTTGGGGTAGGTTAAATCGATCATTTTTTTAATGTTCTGTGCCTTTGTATTGACCCAGTATTATTTCATTCTTTCTGAGCCATCTTTCTTTCTTTCTTCTTCAGAGTTTTGGATTGCTCGTTTGATTTTTATTTTGACTTGGAACCTCTCTTTCTTGTCTTTCGTCATTTTCTGCACTTTTATCTATGAGCATATTTTCTGTGATTTGGAGTTCTCTTAAGTTGGTTGGTTGGCTGTTTTGGGGAAGGAGACCAGACAGCGAGGTCATCGGTCTCATCGGATTAGGGAAGGACAGAGAAGGAAGTCGGCCGTGCCCTTTGAAAGGAACCATCCCGGCATTTGCCTGGAGCGATTTAGGGAAATCACGGAAAACCTAAATCAGGATAGCCGGATGCGGGATTGAACCGTCGTCCTCCCGAATGAGAGTCCAGTGTCTAACCACTGCGCCACCTCGCTCGGTAGTTCTCTTAAGTACTTCTCCGTTTCCTTAAACCAATTTGATTTTTTTATTTATTTGTTTTCGCTACGGAATTAGTCAAACTTTATTTTGTTGATCTCTTTTAGTTCATGCTGAGGATGTGTCCATAAAAATCAATTCTCCTTCTTCTCATTGTGCCTGAAAGTTTTTCGGTAGTTTGATAAAGTATTTCATTTTTGCTGCGGATTACTTTGCTGCTGTGGAATCTGCGACCAAGGATTTTTATTTTATCTTCCCTTCTTTAATCTCCAGCTTTTCAGTTGACCCATGGTTGGTAATGCACAATGTTTCGGCTGCATACAGGGCTTCTGGTTTGATTACTGTATTGTAATGTTTATTTTTGCGCAATCCATGAGAGGGACTTTTTGTTATATATGTTTTCTGTGAGTTTTTTTCAATAATTGGCTTTCGGGATGTGCTCATACAGCCATATCCAGAGTGGAAAGTCAGTTACGACTATAGGATCGTAAGGACGACACAACACCAAGTCCCCGAGTGGAGAAAATCCCCGACCCGGCCGGGAATCGAATCCGGGTCCCTTCGGTTAGCAACAAAATAATTCGGCCCTATAGCTTGCGCACTTTGCTCATGATGGCGAGGGCGGAGGGGGAAGGAGCGGGAGGTAATCGGGTGACCCGGTGGGGGGGGGGGGGCGTAGGGTGTAATTGGTGCTCTACCAGTACTGTATTCTCTCAAATTCTGTTTTGCAAACAATTCTTGCTCGAGAACATTGGCCAGCTCTCAACGGCTGGAACGACACAGTTTCGAGAAACTTTTCATTTCGCCTTTCCGACACTACCCGCCGCTACACCGCACTTAAAATTCTTGTCAGCATGTTTTTGTAACGGCAAAGGCCTTATCTTCAATAACCAGTTACGAACTGTAAACAGTGATTCACTCAACCTAAGCACACCACAGATAACTGTTGGTCAACCAGCATCGCTGCAGCAGGCGGCTGTTTACTGTCAAACACACGAGTATGCTATTTGCAAACACGAGCCTTACTTGAATTTTTCATTCGAGAACTCCTGTAATATATACATCATCTGATCAAAAGACCACTAGATGTCATGAGAGGTCAGATAAGCAGTTGTTAGCATCCTACTTCGACAGTGAGTAGACATTATTTAGTTTCAATACGGTGGGCACAGAGGAATTGTGGGCAAAGTTTAAACTAGCTGTAAATAGCGCTGTGGAGAAGTATGTGTCCAGTAGATTAAGTATGAGGAAGACCCACTGCGGTATAATAACAGAATTCTCTGGTAAAAAAAAAAGTAGAAATGATGACAGCTAAAAGTTAGTAAAAATTCGTACGTCCATAAAAAAATAAAAAAAAAACGGTGCTCGGAGAGTACAAGAAATTCCACCGCCATACCTTAGCGAAGGACCTTGCCGAGAACGCGGAATATTCCATTCCCACGGAAAACCACTTAGTGGGTTCAAGGCTTCTATCCAGCCAGTCGTCGGCCAGTCTGGTTTGACAACAGAAGACAGTAAAACGGAAGCTGAAGTTTAATTTCGCTTTCGAGGAATCATTCACGAAGGAGGATCGTATAAACACGCCGACGTTGGACAGTCGCACAGGCTCTGGTATGAAGGACATAAAACTGGCGTCCCTGGAGTTGAGAAGCAGCTGAAAGAGTTGAAATCGAGTAAGTCGCCAGGTCAGAAAGCAATTTCAATTTTGTTTCGCAGAGAGTACGGCGTTGCCCCCTTACTCAGCTTGCGTTTATCGCGAATCTCTCGCCCAGCACGAAGTTCCAAGCGACTGGAAAAAAGAGCAGGTAACTCCTGTATCTTTCATTTTTTTCGCACGGTATCCTTCGAACCACGGATGAAGGACAGCAGGTAGATTCTGTGTTTCTAGATTTCCGGAAACCGCTCACACAGTGCCCCACTGAAGACTGTTAACGAATGTACGAGCATAAGGAACAGGTCACCAGGTACGTGAGTGGCACGAAGACCTCGACGGTGAGTGTTCATCAGAGACAAGGGTATCGTCAGGAGTGCCCCATGTATACATAAATGACTTGACTGAGAAGGTGGGCAGCAATGTGCGACTGTTTGCGATTACTTTTTAGTATACGTGAAAGTATCGCCGTTGAGTGACCGTACAAGGATACAGTATGACAGACAGAATTTCTATTTCGTGTGATGACTGGCAGCTTGCTCTGAATGCAGATTAGTAGGAACAACAATTATCTAATGTTCAAATACAGTACAAGTGTTGTGCTGCTTGAGACCGTCATCTCGATTAAATATCTAAGCGTGACGTTGTAAAGCGAGATGAAATTGAATGAGGATGTAAGGACAGTAGTAGGGAAAGCAACTGGTCGATTTCGGTTTACTGGGAAGGTTTTATGAAAGTGTAGCCCACCTAAAAGTAAATCACGTTTAGAGTCCTTCTCGAATGTTTGGGATCCCCAAGAGCCGCATTAAAGGAAGACATCGAAGCCATTCAAAGTCGTGTCGCTACATTTGTTACCAGTTACGGGTGTTCTTGTATACTCCATAAACTCTGCGGAACCACCTGGGGATCAATGGCAACAACTCTGAGGACGTCTGCACTGAGCCTAGTATACTGTGCGGCGGAGTACTGTGCTCCAGTATGGCTAAACAGTAGCCATGTGAACAAAATCGATGTAGAACTGAACAGCACCATGCGCATTATTTCAGGAACCGTTAGGTCTACCCCTAAAATATGGTTACCTGTCCTGAGTAATATACTGCCCCCAAAAACACGACGAGAAGCAGCCTTGGTCAGGGAATACAACAAGATCGAAGCAAACCTTGAGCTACCGGTACACATCGATATACCAAGAGGCTTCGTTCAAGACATCCTCCTCTTGCTCTCGACAACCTCACTGGGTCTGACATCAACTCCTGGAGAAGAGAATGGCTCCAGAATGCCCCAACAACTTGACACCTAATGCCTTGTATTATCGAGGCAGTACCTGGGTTTGATCAGCCCCGCAAGATCTGGTCAATTCTGAACCGATT
The DNA here is from genome assembly GCF_023864275.1 of Schistocerca cancellata. Classification (NCBI taxonomy): domain Eukaryota; kingdom Metazoa; phylum Arthropoda; class Insecta; order Orthoptera; family Acrididae; genus Schistocerca; species Schistocerca cancellata. The sequence goes on from NC_064628.1 coordinate 676,288,497, forward strand.
AAGAACTGGGCATGGAAGATGTGCTGACTCACTCTTCAAATGGGACTGCTGTCTTCGCCAGCATGTGACTGCGGCGCGCCTAAGCAGACTATCCAGCACATCAGAGAAGAATGCAATGCTAGAGCGTTCAGTAGGGACTTTGAAGAATTCTTCGTGGCATCCCAAAGATCCATTGAATATATACAAGGACTAGATGTTTGTCTGTGAATATATGTAATTTTATGTAATGTAGAATAACGTGATCCAATACTGAAATGTACTTAAATGCCATACCCTAAATAAAGAAATAAAATGTATACCCAATGGGGAATCCATGTAGGAAAGACGATGCTCTTTATATACTACCGAGAAAATTTATAGAACAGGCATTTGCAGCTGCCTTCAGAACGACTGAACTGCCGACAAAGTACATTTCTCGTCAGGGTCAAGAAGATAAGGTAGAAATTAGGGCTCGTACGAAGGTTTATAGAGGTCCTTTTCCCCTCGCTCCATTTTAGTGAAAGAGGAAAGGAAATAGCTGCCAACGGCCTTGCTGCAGTGGTAACACCGGTTCCCGTCAGATCACCGAAGTTAAGCGCTGTCGGGCTGGGCTAGCACTTCGGTGGGTGACCATCCGGTCTGCCGAGCGCTGTTTGCAAGCGGGGTGCACTCAGAACGTGTGAGGCAAACTGAGGAGCTACTTGATTGAGAAGTAGCGGCTCCGGTCTCGTAAACTGACATACAGCCAAGAGAGTGGTGTGCTGACCACATCACCCTCCATATCTGCATCCGGTGACACCTGTGGGCTGAGGGTGACACGGCGACCTGTCGGTACCGTTGAGTCTTCATGACCTTTTCGAGGGAAATTTAGTTTTTAAAGGAAATGGCTCTTAGTGGCACATGGTACCCTCCGCCGAATACCATTGGGTGGCTTGCAGAGAACGTATGTAGATGTACATGAAGCAGAACAGCGGAACATATCAGTCAAGACAGCTGAGTGGACTAGTAGTTGGATATGATCTGAGTAATAGTTCCATAATGGACATTTCAAACCTTCTAAAGCTGCCCGCGTGACTGTTGCGGATGGGATTGCGAAGTTGAAACGTGAAGAAAGAACAACAGTTTAACTAAAACACATGCTTTGATGGACAGGGAGAGTGACTGTAAAACATCACATGAAATCAGCAGAAGAAATCACTCTTCCAAAGCTACACCTACCAGCAGTTCAGCTAGCGCGATGAAACGTAGTAGAAAACGGTAACTGTCCAGGGAGCGGGTACTAAACATAATTACGTACATGGAACATCATCCGCAGTATAGTAAAAAACAATTATGAACAGATTTAGAATAAGTCCGTAATAATGTGACCGTGTAGTGCATAAGAAAAACTACGGATATTCAAGCGAGGACAAAGCGCACTTGTTACAAAAACTGGTGTTTGTGCGTTTCAAGGATGCTCCTTACAATCTACAGGATGTGCATGCTAGGGATTTGCTGCGTTATGCACATCGAATTGCGCTCGACATAGATTAGAGTGCTTTCAAATGAAGCAGTGGATGGCTGCAACACTTCAAACATTGCTACAGAAACGGAAGAAGAAAGATAATGAAATTTCAAACAAAGCGTCAACTTGACGATGCACAGTAGACTGCGGAATCCACCCGAAAATCTTTAGATGAGGTAAACGAACTTATCCCATTGTTCAGTAAGGAATTTGTTTTCAACTCCGACCAAACGGGATTTGAAGAGGAAATGCATATGTGCAATTGAAAGAATCCCTGGAAATTAGAGGTACCAACAGAGGTGTATCAATATCAGCCAACGTCGGTGACTCAGTGCCTTAAGACAATGGTATACAATCATGCGGACTGTAAACGTGGATATTAAATTGGCTGGAAAGTTATTTATTGTGCTGCGAGAAGTTGAAGGTGCTCTGCCCCCTACGATTCTTTCTTGTGTGCGTGATCTTGTAAAGGCAGTAGGGAATATTTACGTCACAACAAGCAAGAGTGAGAAAATAGGCGTAAAAGAACTACAACTATGGAATGAGCACTGCTTTTGGCCAATAGCTCGTCAAAATACACTCCTGGAAATGGAAAAAAGAACACATTGACACCGGTGTGTCAGACCCACCATACTTGCTCCGGACACTGCGAGAGGGCTGTACAAGCAATGATCACACGCACGGCACAGCGGACACACCAGGAACCGCGGTGTTGGCCGTCGAATGGCGCTAGCTGCGCAGCATTTGTGCACCGCCGCCGTCAGTGTCAGCCAGTTTGCCGTGGCATACGGAGCTCCATCGCAGTCTTTAACACTGGTAGCATGCCGCGACAGCGTGGACGTGAACCGTATGAGCAGTTGACGGACTTTGAGCGAGGGCGTATAGTGGGCATGCGGGAGGCCGGGTGGACGTACCGCCGAATTGCTCAACACGTGGGGCGTGAGGTCTCCACAGTACATCGATGTTGTCGCCAGTGGTCGGCGGAAGGTGCACGTGCCCGTCGACCTGGGACCGGACCGCAGCGACGCACGGATGCACGCCAAGACCGTAGGATCCTACGCAGTGCCGTAGGGGACCGCACCGCCACTTCCCAGCAAATTAGGGACACTGTTGCTCCTGGGGTATCGGCGAGGACCATTCGCAACCGTCTCCATGAAGCTGGGCTACGGTCCCGCACACCGTTAGGCCGTCTTCCGCTCACGCCCCAAAATCGTGCAGCCCGCCTCCAGTGGTGTCGCGACAGGCGTGAATGGAGGGACGAATGGAGACGTGTCGTTTTCAGCGATGAGAGTCGCTTCTGCCTTGGTGCCAATGATGGTCGTATGCGTGTTTGGCGCCGTGCAGGTGAGCGCCACAATCAGGACTGCATACGACCGAGGCACACAGGGCCAACACCCGGCATCATGGTGTAGGGAGCGATCTCCTACACTGGCCGTACACCACTGGTGATTGTCGAGGAGACACTGAGTAGTGCACGGTACATCCAAACCGTCATCGAACCCATCGTTCTACCATTCCTAGACCGGCAAGGGAACTTGCTGTTCCAACAGGACAATGCACGTCCGCATGTATCCCGTGCCACCCAACGTGCTCTAGAAGGTGTAAGTCAACTACCCTGGCCAGCAAGATCTCCGGATCTGTCCCCCATTGAGCATGTTTGGGACTGGATGAAGCGTCGTCTCACGCGGTCTGCACGTCCAGCACGAACGCTGGTCCAACTGAGGCGCCAGGTGGAAATGGCATGGCAAGCCGTTCCACAGGACTACATCCAGCATCTCTACGATCGTCTCCATGGGAGAATAGCAGCCTGCATTGCTGCGAAAGGTGGATATACACTGTACTAGTGCCGACATTGTGCATGCTCTGTTGCCTGTGTCTATGTGCCTGTGGTTCTGTCAGTGTGATCATGTGATGTATCTGACCCCAGGAATGTGTCAATAAAGTTTCCCCTTCCTGGGACAATGAATTCACGGTGTTCTTATTTCAATTTCCAGGAGTGTAACTTGCTTTTGCTTGATTACTGGTCTGTCTATAAAAATCATACTCCTTTAGAGTAAATTATTCCTCCTGAAAATTGTGTGACGTTGCAACTTATATTATCTGGAACCACTGAACAAATTCAGACTATGCATGTTTGTTTTTCCGTGCCTATAAATCATATTATAGCATTACCTGCACTATGTGGAAGGATAGCCAGTTTCACGATAAGTTCCACGACATACATGCCATCACATTCCATCAGTTCTCATCACGCCGTTACATCAACATGATTTTATATGCATTACTTAAGAATGGATACTTAGCTGAACGTCCTGCACGGTTTGTAACTCCCAACGATCTTGATGGTGCGAACTTTTGTGATCACTGTGGCGCGCCATTTTTCATTCGGTGTTAATGGTGGAAGTTAATGGTTTGTTTTGAATAATGGTTTGTTTTGAACATTTCTTCAATGTCTACGATGTCCATTTTGTGAAGTGTAATACCAAATCCCATAGAAGGTTTACCTCCAGGCACTCATTTTCTGTCGCCCTTCTGATGCACTCGGTGAGTCATTAGCCGTTAATATTTTTCTTGTCATAATTGTTAACACAACGCTTTTCAGTGAGCCGTGCTAAAGACTGAGCTTGCGACCTCGCACTCAAGGGTTTCCTTGTCAGATATGCGTTTTAGGCGCGTTTGCACCACAGTGCAAGTCCCTACATAAGGATGGAAAACTTGATGATGCTGTGATTTTAAGTACATGGCGTAGTAAAACCGCCATTGAAAAGAGAGTTGACAGATTTTGTTATTAATTTTTCCCATTTTTTTATTTATTTGGGTGGCCGGAGCCTAAGACATCCTCAATGAACCAATAGGTTCTTTTTTCTTTTTTTTTTAATTTAAAAAGAGGAAGTTACTGATACACCAGAAGCTGTGCGAGGGAAAAGTAGCAGTCTGAACCCCCTGACTGGGACTGGTTGCAACTCCTCAGGCTATGGACGTCTCATGAGAAGCAGAGACAAGCAAATGTGAATCACTATAAAAGGGTGTGACAGAGTATTTAACATATGAAATGCACAGGATACCATAATGTACGTGAAAGACCATCGCCATTACTGAAGATCTGGACGTTCGAGCAGATGGTAAAGGAACAGCCGCCCAGAAGCTCAGCCTAAAATATGACACGTATACGCCTTCATATTCTTACATTTTGAACATTTGGACAATGCGCAAGACTACACTGAACTTGCTGTATGTTTTGTTAAGGCGACAGACGACTCTGAATTGCCGCCCTGACTGCAATCACTAGTAAATCTTCTCCTTGACTACCTGTCCCATGCGCCTGCTAAACTGATTTTGCCCTTTAACTGTGTTTGTTGTTGATAGCCTACATTAGAGGTTATCACAATTATCAGAATCTAAATAAACCTGAATGCTGAAATAGTGTTAATGAAATTATGTACCATGTCATTATTTTTGTCGATTGTTGATGGGTGATTAATATATCAACATGGGATTGATCTTTTATAAAAGTTTTGGCAAAAGTTTATTGATAAAAACTGGACAAAACACACGTTAAGCGTGATGACAAAAATAAACATGACCTGATGGTAGCACAAATATGCAACAAACAGTTGAGAACCCTGTATGGCGGCTGACTGGCACTGGCCATGGTTTGTCTGATTGAACTATTTACTCAGGCTCTAAATATGGATAACGCAAGCTGAAATGATCTAACACTGAATAGACCTTGATGAATTTATCCTACACAGACGATATACTATGTTGGTGCAACTGAGAACAAGTGGCGAGATGGCGATCTCGTTTGCCCTAACAAGCCAGAGCAGCAGTACAGTAGGGCTTTTCTCATGTGCGGCGATGTCTCAGGTCTCAGTCGTGGTTCAAGCGCCTACAGAGCGAAATATGCAAAGTCGCGACTAGCGATCTGTTAAACGGATCACAATCACTAACAGAGCCCTGAAATCTCGGCAGATTCCAGAGTGTGACACTCCCGTTCGCCGGTCATACCATGGACCAACCTGACACAGTTTTACAGCAGTGTGCACAAGTAGATCAATCGTCAAGGTGGCAGATGTGACACGAATAAGATTGCCCTTGGCACAGCGAGTTGTCCGAGACGGATGAGGTATAAACTGTCGGTACAGCTAAGCCCTCACCACTGGCTTCACAGTCAAAGACCAGTGCTAGTACAGAATCACGCTCAAGACAAGTGACCCAAGGGCACACCACTCATAACAAAAGTCAAGAGCAGTATTCTCTTCATACAGGAGTCTGAATCGGAAGACTCACTCCAGACATGAGTGTGAATCGGAAGACTAAGTATGTCTTCCATTGACTTCCAATCAAACATCAGTAAACACCGCAAAAGTACCCCGACAACTGATCCCATAAGGGTTTCATGCTAATCACAAGACTCCACGCGATCCATGTCTCACCTCTAACCTGTCTGGTCTACTCATTGGCCAGTCCCAATCAAAGTTAACAGTATTCTCTTTTCAGGAGAAGCGGACAATCCCTGAATCGCCAATTGCCTTGCAGAGAGGAGGAGAAGTTGTGCTCCCGATCAGTCTTTTCCCACAGCCACTTAGGCACCATGTTATTTTGAGTTTCCGTAAAGCTCTAAGGTGGACAACACATTTATGATGGATATCACTGTCTGGACAGCCTGAACATTACCGTGTGTCCAACCAGGGACTCCAGCTACACCAACAGATGTGTGTCCCAATATAGATCATTTCAGAGCCACCGTCAACGTTGCATTCCTTCTAAGGTTGTTTTGAAGGCCTGAGGCTTCCAAAAACTCTCCAGGCCGAAGGGATGACACAAACTGATGGCTCCCTCAATAGTGTACTGTTCACTGTGAACATGGAAACTCGCGAATTTTTATGGTCGCCATCCCTGTTCACAAAGGGTATTAACGACGCTGTCATAACGTGTTGGCTGGGCAACCTAGATTTCTCTCATGCCCTCAGCCTCTGCTGTTGGAATAGGTGCCTAACAGGTAGGTCCAGGTACGCTGTTTTCCTGCCTCTTCGACCGAAGGTATTGTCTGCACACCTTAAGAGAAATTCTTGGCTCCTGCATTCTGTCCCCAGTAAGTGCTTCAAGATGTTCCTTTTCCCAATAGCTGCCCCTGGCTTTCAAGCCCCAAAGGTCCACTGCAAGATTTACTGTTAAATGATCGAACCGCCTGCTTGTTCTCGACTCCAGAAAAATACTATTTGAAGGAGAGACTTCGTAAAGACCCCACATGCATTAAGAATGCTCACACCTCCATCAATGCCTGCTCTTGCTGATAACTTCCTGTCGTCTCACAAACACTATGTCTTGTGTGGAAAATCAACATTAAATTGTGCCCATGAATGTGAAGAATAGTGAGAGAGTGACTCATTCTCCCTCAAACACTCTCTCAAAACTGGATTAAAAACAGCTGTAACTCCTGATTGATGGTATTGGGCGGGTTCCTTTTATTGTGAGATGAATGACATAACTAGTACTACTCTTCCAAAATGTTTCCAAATGAGAACACTTTCACCTCTCTCCTAGCTCTCTGGGACTTGGATGAAAGGCGTTGAGAGTTCTATAATGGTTCACTTGATCACTTGTGTAGGAAATAAAAGCTCCATACAGAAGGGGTTAAAAGCTCCACACAGGTGATTATTCTCGAGCTCCATTTTCGTGCAATGGCTGTGGTCATAAAAGCTTGATTATAAAGGAGAGGTTTTCTTTTTTTGATGGATGTTTTTGGAGAGAGTGCCAATTACAGGGGAACAGGCGAAAATTGGTTTCCAGAGCTCTGACAAGGTGGACTGTTTTTCAGAGACATTCACATTTAAAACGTCCTGGAACATCAACAGCAAGATGAGATACTGATGACCATCAGCCTCAGCTGTCTGACGTCAATGACTGGGTAAAGGTGGTGTAGTGTTTACCTCACTGGTTTCGCATTCTGATTGATGGCAGTTAAAATCTCCAACGTGCATCCAGATTTATGTTTCCCATTATTTCCTTAAATCATTAAAGGCAAATGCCATTATGACTCCTTTGAAAAGAAACCATCCTTTCCATATAAAAACATGCGATCTGTCTTTATGATCCTTGTCATCAACAGGACGTTCAACCCTAGTCTTCCCTCCTTCCTTTCCTCTACACATTTCAGCTATACACATCCACGATACTCCTACCTTTCTTGTAAATCATCCATCCACGTTGCATTAGGTTGTTGTCCATGCCTCCTCGTGTCTTGGAATCCAGCACAGGCGTTCCTTTGTCTAGTTACTTGTCATTCACAAGGTATGTGTGGCGTCCACACCAATTTCATTATCGTTATAATTACATCTCCCACTCCTGTCAGTTCACTGATCCAACTCTTCATTTTTATTTCTCTCCGAGCAAATCTCGACTTGTATATCTGCGTTTCTTGCTGAAAAATCCTCACCTTTGGATAGTTTTCACATTAAAAGTCCATTTCTTGCTCATATGAAAAAAAATAATTGGTAGTACTTTGACGGCACAGTTTTTCGAAAACAGTCTCGTCACATATGCAGATCAATAACGAAATTCCACTTGATTAGAGTACTTAATTTACACACTAGTGATTGTCGTTAGGTAACTACCGTTCTCTTACCTTTAATTTATATTTGCATACAACGTAGCAGGTGAAATGTTGAAAGCACCACGAGGCGATGGGTAGGGGGACATGCATTGACCAAAGCCGTAAATGAGTCATTCTCCCCCCCCCCCTGCCCCACACCCCCCCGGGGACAATATCTTGGCAAGGCCGCCAGTGGTGGTCCAGGCGGTCACTTGCTACTGGACAGAGGCTGCTGCAAAACAGAAGCGCCGCATGAAGCTGGATCATTGTATACAAATGCAAATATCATCTCCCATAGAGAAATGCCTGGCGGAAATGTTTCACGACTAGGAAATGGAGTGAGAACTCGCCCTCTTTAGCTGGAACGTACGTTTTTACACGAGATGTTTCCCCAGATAAGCGCAAAAACTAAACATCTCAGTGACTGATAGGAGACACTCTGCGCTGGACCTTTGAAACTGTGGGAGACTACCGAATGCTCTGACTCCACAAAAAAATTTGATGTGAAACGTGCCGCTATTGGGTCACGTTAACAAACTCTAAGACAGAAAGAGAAACCAGATAGTGATGAGTCTGAGCACCTCAATGGCCAAAGAAGGAGACAGACAAAGAGTGACGCAAGTTTTTTCAGTCGAGTATTGTAGGACACAAATCACTGGTTAACCAGTCAAGGGGACGAGGTTTTTGTAACGAGCAATTTAATCTCAGCAGGTTCAGAACCGAGCCAATCAAATAGTGTCAGAGATGGAAAACATGGCAATGCGAGGTTTCTCTTACTTCACTTTCGATTAGAAATGAGGTGATAAAGTAGAGTTCTGAGATCAATATCCGGAGCCTCTACCATCTGACTGCGACAATGAGAGCTGCCTCAGTCTCCCGAGATGATGATTTAGGGACTTAGAAACATTTTGGGATAATATGGACTCAGCCGCTTGCGATGGTCGTTGGTTCCACCATTGATCGATTCTGCAGCCACATGAAGCATCACCCGCAATGATGTGACAAAATCATGCCGCAGTCACGAACCAAGGTGCACAGAAATTAGAGTCACTCGGATTATTTCAAGTTTTTTTCCGAAGACTTGCATTTTATCGGTAATGAGCAGTTTGCTTTCAGCTTCGCCGACAGGTGTTACACTTTTCTTTCCTGCAGTATAAGTTACTTCCATTAACATTACTGTCGTATTGGCTACATGAGAATCAGTGCTGACACAAATAAGGAAGGAGAGAAGTTGCAATGGCCGGTGGCAGGGATCCAAAATGATCTGCGCATAACACTTCCAGATTAAAAGAAGGGTTTATTTTTAAAAAGGAAATAAACTTAACGTTTCTTTTCATTATGAGGTGTCTTGCGAAGAAGAGCGGCAGTGTCTGCTCCCGTGTGCGGGAGGCACGTAGTTTGTTCATCTGTCGCTTGAACGTACTCATAAATTGTTCAGCTTCCCCGTTCGACTGCGGATGAAACGGAGCACTGGTAAGGTGAGTAATACCATTGGCTGTAGAAAACGGTTCAGAGTCCTGAGCTGTAAACCGTAGTCCGTTGTCTGTCAACAACACTTCAAGCAAACCTTCCCAGCAAAAAGTAGATGAACAAAGCCTGAATGGTAGTCGGTTTCATGGGCACTGCAAACGGATATTTGCTAAAAGAGTCCAGAAGAATAAGTGACGGAATGTTCCAACTGAGACCAAAAAAGTCAAGAGGCACTTATTACCAGAGCGACTGAAACTTTAGCCAAGCTGAAAACGTTTGCAGTGAGGCTGATAAGAGTTTCAGCACAAGCGCGACGCTGTGACGTCATCTGTTCAATATGGGTGTCCATACCCGCCCAAGTACCGTGCCGACGCGCTAACTGTTTCGTGCGTGCAATTTCATAGTGTCCTTGGTGGAGTAATCGTAACACATCTTTATGCTACACTTTAGGAACAAGCACATGTGACTGTCCAGAATCATTTTGCAATGAAATCACACGGTGCTGGATGGAGAAGTAATGCCGACAAGTTAAATTTCGGCGCACAAAAGAATTCTGGATGTTTTTCGCTGAACGAGGCGAAGCACTACGGATGTAGTGCAATAAAATATTCAAGCGAGTGTCTGCTTCGGTGGCCTGTGCAATTTTCCTATGGTGCAGTGGAAAAATTTGTAAAAGTTCAATGTCCCGCGATCGATCTGACAACAAGATGCGGCAGTAGCATCAAACTCAGAACCAGGACCAACAGGAAGGCGAGAAAGGGCGTCAGGACTTGCATGCTTCGACCTGGGTCGGTACGGTACTTCGGACTGATACTGTGACGCCGCGCGGGATTAGCCGAGCGGTCTTGGGCGCTGCAGTCATGGACTGTGCGGCTGATCCCGGCGGAGGTTCGAATCCTCCCTCGGGCATGGGTGTGTATGTTTGTCCTTAGGATGATTTAGGTTAAGTAGTGTGTAACCTTAGGGACTGATGACCTTAGCAGTTAAATCCCATAAGATTTCACACACATATGAACAATTTTGATACTGTGGCAACAACAAAGCCCAACGTTGCAGCTTCTGAACAGTGCGTGCCGGAACAGGTCTGGACGGATGGAACAAAGACTGAAGTGGCTTATTGTCCGTAACTAGGTAAAACTTCCGGAAAAACAGGTAATGGGAATAGTTACATTGAGCCTTAGTCAGTAATTTGGAAGTGAAAGCAGTCAGCCTGTCCTGTGAACCTAATGTGTGCGTGAGCACAGCTCTGATCTTCCAAGAAAAAGCGACCACTGCCAGAACCACAGGCTTACCGGGATCGAAGTGATCAAGACATATGTCACTCAACAAGGTATTTTTAAGTTTCTGGAATGCATCCTGACACTTTTTGGTCCAAACAAAAGGCATATTCCTCCGGCGCAACATCGCAACGGAGCCGCAATCTGGGCTACGTTGAGTATAAACCGGATATAATGTCAATTTCCCGAGAACTGACTGCAATTCCCTCATGTTCCGCGGGGCAGGGATGCCAACATGGCCTAGATACTAAATTTCAGTCTGAAAAAAAGGGTCATTCGTCCAGGCTACACTTCAAACTTGCAGCTGAAAGTACCTGAAAAAGCGCATGAAGGTTACTGTTATGTTCCTCCGGTGTACGGCCTGACACCGCAATGTCGTCCTAGTAATTTGACACTGTTTTAAGCTGTTCTAAGTGAACTGTTCTAAGTAGCGTAGGAAAATGGCAGGTGCGGAAGCGCTGCCAAAGGGTAAGCGCAAAAGTTTGAACAACCCTAAATGTGTGTTGACCACAAACACTTTCTGAAACTAGCCGGCCGGAGTAGCCGAGCGGTTCTAGGCGCTACCGTCTGGAACCGCGCGACCGCTACGGTCGCAGGTTCGAATCCTGCCTCGGGCATGGATGTGTGTGATGTCCTTAGCTTAGTTAGGTTTAAGTAGTTCTAAGTTCTAGGGGACTGATGACCTCGGAAGTCAAGTCCCATAGTGCTCAGAGCCATTTGAACCATTTGAAACTCCCCATCTAGTGGAATTTGCAAATATGCATCGCGTAAGTCAATTTTCGAAAAATAGCGGCCTGCACCAAGCCTGTCCATTAATTTCGCAGGGTGAGGCAACTGATAATTATCAATTATTGTTTGTGGATGAACAGTGGATTTAAAGTCAAGACAAATACGAAGTCTTCGAGAAGGCTTTAGTAAGATTACTATGGGAGAAGCCCATTGACTAGCCTGGATAGGAGCAATAACTCCATTGTCTTACCATTATGTAACTTCACTTGCAACTTTGTTTCTAAGCGCACTAGGGACGGGATGAGCCCGAAAAAATTTAGGTTGCGCATTGTCCTCCATTGTCACATGTACCACAGAATTATTTGTTCTGCCAGCTAGTTCAGAAAATAAAGCAGGAAACTCCAAAATCAGTTGTGTAACACTGTCTTTTAGGTTGAACGCAGAAACAGAAAAGTACATTGTTCTGAATAAGAAGAGCAGACACATCAAATGAATCTAACCCAAAAATGTTTTCACAGTCTCGCGAACGCAAAATTGCAAATGTCACCGTTCTGGTGTGAGACTGGAATGTGGCAGGTAAACTACATGTGCCAAGCACTGGAATGTCCTGACCGTTATACGCAGTAAGTTGCGTGCAAGACTTTGTCAACTGTTGCGAGCCTATTAAGCAATGTAACGGAAACGCCAGTGTCTAACTGAAGTCGTAACTCAGCGTCCGACAGTGACTAAGTTCACAAACACTATGTTTGACTGTCGATGCAGCACTTGGTGGGGTGAACGCACATTCGGAATTTGGTCATTAGTAGTTTCGAAAAAAACTACATTCACCAAGTGAGAGGGTACTCCGCGCTTACGAGAGCGAACGTCGGTAAGAGTTCTTTTGCTGTTGCGAGCGCACTGACTGTACATGATCTGGCTTTCCACAAGCAAAGCAAGTCGCGTTCCACGAAAAGCAATTTTGTGTTTTATGCTTGGAAAAGCAGCGGGTAATTGATTTCACAGCAGACACAGGCGTTAACACTTGTTTACTCCGTCCATGGCGTGGTGGCTTGTTTGCGTGCAGTGGTCGGGCTCAAGGCTCGGCCTGTTCGCCACTTTGCATTTCACTGCAAATGTGAGCTACCTCAAAGTTTTCTGCGCACACGAAAATGATGTTCATATAATTTGTAATGCTTGTTTCAAAGTAGTGTCAGAATATTTGAGAATTTGTTCATAAATCCTGCTGTCTGGCACATTGTACGTAGTCGCATCACGAATATTGCGTAACTATAGTGTTGTCCACAACTAAATTGAAAACGACACTGTCGAGCCAAATCTTGAAGTTGAGTGACCCATTGACGGTATGTCTGTCTTGGCTTTTACCAGTATTGAAAGAAATTGTAATTAGCTGCAGCAACCTGTATCTCATCCTCATAATCAAAAACTAGCAACTCCGTCCTTCTAGAGGGCAATAATTTCTGAGCGAGGCGGTAAAGTCCTGTGCCGGTCGCTGACAAGAAACGAGAAGGCTTCACAGTACCTTGCATTTGATGTGTAGAACAATGGTACTGGGCTACCGTCATCAACTGTGACATTTGGCGGTTCTCAGACTGAATAAACTGCATTAGATCAAAGCCTGCAGCAATCGGATGTCTAGGCGCAGGTGTTGTAGGAGGCGAGTTAGAGGCCATTTTAATGAGAGGAGCGCTGCAACAAGTTAATCACAAGCAATGGGGGGACGCAAATAGCTGAAGCGTTACGGCTAGTCTGCAAGAAAGAACACATTTAGTAGCAGTGCACCTGTGGCAGAAAAGAGAGAAATATTAGTAACGCGATGTAATGGAGCAGCGAGGAGCGAAGAGAGCGTTGTTTATGTAATCCTCGTCGCCAGATGTGACGGCTACTTTAGAAGTCAGTATCGACACAAACAAGGACGGAGAGAAGTTGCGATGGATGGCCAGAAGCAGGAATCCAAAATGATCTGTACATAACATTTGCAGATTAACAGAACACCTCATAACATCTACATCTACATGGATACTCTGCAAATCACATTTAAGTGCCTGGCAGAGGGTTTATAGAACCACCTTCACAATTTCCTATTATTCGAATCTAGTATAGCGCGCGGAAAGAACGAACACCTACATCTGTGCGTACGAACTCTGATTTCCCTTATTTTATAGTGGTGATCGTTTCTCCCTGTGTAGGTCGGTGAAAACAAAATATTTTCGCTTTCGGATGTGAAAGTTGGTGATTGGAATTTCGTGAGTAGATTCCGCCGCAACGAAAAACGCCTTTCTTTTAATGATGTCCAGTCCAAATCCTGTAACATTTCAGTGACACTCTCTCCCATATTTCGCGATAATACAAAACGTGCTTCCCTTCTTTGAAATTTTTCGATGTACTCCGTCAGTCCTATCTGGTAAGGATCCCACACCGCGCAGCAGTATTCTAAAAGAGGACGGACAAGCGTTTCTACTGAAACATCCCCTTAGAAAAATTATGAATGACTGTGCTGATAAACTTCTGTGTTATTTGATTTTCAAACAGCTTTTTTACTTATTCTGACCATCACTAAATTGACACACAATATTTTTAGCGCAACGCAATCTGACTTTCAACAATCCCCACAAAAGAATGGCCCTAACTAACAATGACCTATGCCTTTCATGAATCACTTACCTCACAAAAATCTTCGTTACTCGAACTACTGCAATACAGCGAGCGCCAATAGTGCCAGCTAAATAAAAAATTCTAACTACTTGAAGGCACTAACTACTGATAGGCATAGTTAGCAAATGAAAGATTTTGATAGAGAACAAACAATGTTAATAATGTTCAAAAGTTATCATATATACATATCTATCAATTCATGACATCCATCTTTACAAATTTCCTTTTTCTGGCGGACACACGTCCAGATCGTCCGCTTATAGTGACCTCTCAAAACTCTGGCATTTCTCTCTCCACATCCACCATTGCTGGCGGCTCACCTCCAACTGCCCAACGCTACGTGCTGTTCACATCCAACTGCCCAACACTACACAAGCGAATATTCCTACAATGAGTCCAACCAGCCACAGACTGCACACAGCAGTCAGTGATTTTCATACAGAGCGCTACATGGCGTTACCAACATAAAAACCTAAACAGTTTACTTACACTACATCTGAAAGATATCTTTCAACTTTCACGCCAGTCGCATAAGAGTGCCGATAGTGCCGCCACTATGAGGATGTAATTACATACTGTAAGGGTCGTGAGCATTAGTTAACCTCGTGATTGTACGTAGTAAGTTGATGTTAGTCAAAATACAATGAAGGTGACAAAAACACCATTATCAACACCTCACTGAGTTCAACCGAGGTCGCGTAATAGGGATACGAGAAACTGAATCTTCCTTCTGCGATACTGCAGAAGGACTTGAAGGAATGTAGCCACTGTATATTACTGCTGGCGGCGGCGGTGACGAGGCTGTACGGTCGCAAGAAGACCGTGCCCTATACGGCACCGTGGTACTACCGAGAGGGAAGACCACAGTGTTCGGCGTTTGGCTCTGCCGCATCGAACAGCATCTGCAGCAGCAATTTGAGCAGCGGTTGGCACCACCGTCACACAACGAACAGTTATAAATCGGTCACTTCCAGGACAGCTCCGAGCTATACGCCCTGCGGCGTGCATTCCACTGAACCCAAACGTCTAAACCACCGCCATTTGTGACTTCAGTGGTGTCAAGCGAGAGCTCATCGAAGGAAAGGTGGGGGTCTGTTGTGTTTTCTGATGAAAGCTGGTTCGGTGCCAGTGATGGCCCTGTGTTGGTTAGGAGGAGGCCATTTGAGGGCCTGCAACCAATCAGTCTGTGGCCGAGACATACTGGACCTACGTCTGGAGCTGTGGTCTGGCGTGCGACTTCGTATGACAGCAGGAGCATTCTCGTGCTTATCCAACGCATCCTGACTGTAAATTTGTACGTCAGTCTCATTAGTCGACATGTTGTGCTGCCATTAATCAACAGTATTTCAGGGGTTGTTTTCCAACATTATAACGCACGACCACATACCGATATTGTAACCCAACGTGCTCTACAGAGTGTCGACATGTTGCCTTGGCCTGCTCCATCACCATATGTGTCACCAATCGTGCGTGAATGGGACCTCATCGGATGACAAGTCCAGCGTCATACACAACCAACATTAACCATCTCTCTACTGACCGACCAGACATGGAACTCCATCCCACAAACGCATCTCGCACCTGAACAACACAATGCATGCACGTTTGCATGCCTTCATTCAACATTCTGATGGTTACATCGGTTGTTAACGTACCAGCCCTTCACATTTGTAATGGTTTATCTCACGCTTACATTAACCTGTGATCTTTCAGTCTTAACCACTTAAATGTGTTAAGTAGAGAAATGTATTCCCGAAATTTCATTAGTCTGCATTAATTATTTTTTCGTGTTACAAATTATTTTTCCGTCAGTGTAATAGACCTCCCACAATATACAGTGACTGTAAATTTTCGTTTTTCAGACGCATCAGAAGCTTAGTTTCGAAAACCCTATTTATTTTACGAAAGCAGTCCATGTCACGAGTACTCTCGTATTCGTTTCTTTTATATCCATCTAGTCATCATTAACTGGCCTAAATGAAGAAATTCATAAACTGTTTTTAGGACTTCGTTGTTAATTTATGTTATTTTCTTTGGGATGTGATGATTACACTTTTCTTGGTTTTAATATAATTGATATTGATGGCCGTTATAGCTTAGTGGGTAGAGCACTTAACTCTGGTCCTGGAGGTCCTGGGTTCAATCATGGACAGGGGCGGGGATTCAATAATGTGTGTGAAATCTTATGGGACTTAACTGCTAAGGTCATCAGTCCCTAAGCTTACACAGTACTTAATCTAAATTATCCTAAGGACAAACACACACACACACACATGCCCGAGGGAGGACTCGAACCTCCGCCGGGACCAGCCGCACAGTCCATGACTGCAGCGCCTTAGACCGCTCTAGGGGCGGGGATTTTCCCTCGCTCCACTCCTTCCAGGACGTGCCCATGTCGACACCGCCCGCTATTAAATACTTACCGGGGATTTTTCCAGGGTAAATGACGGCCAGAGCGATGGGCCCGCCACCCTCCCCCTCCTAGCGCCGTGGCAAAGGAAATTTGTACTCTGCCTATGGTAAGCTTCTGCAACAGACTTTGCTTTTTATACGCTGGTCAAAACAATTAGGGGATCAGTTAAGATATCTGGGTTCTGAAGCATTGTCATCGGCAGAATGAACTACAATGGTTCGACGTCTTTCTGTCGGTTCTACAGGGTGGAGACAATAACATTACGAAAGTTGCTGCAGAGGGGGTTGGTGTTGACTTGTGTTTACTCTATCAAATGATTTACACAAGCAGTTGAGTTCAGATAGTGTAGTGAACAGGTAGTGCAATGCAACAACAACGTGACTTACTCGAAGCTATGACATGGAGAGCCATAAGACGGTTGTAAGTGGGACAGACACAGAGGGAGGTGGTTGCAGCTATTGGAGTGTCCCAAAGTGTAATTTCCAGGACCTGGACGCGATTTCAGACAACAGGAACCGTTAAAAGAAGGCAATGCCAAGGTCGTTCACGGGTAACGTCAGCAAGAGATGACCGTTACCTCCGGTTAACAGCTCGTCGAGACAGGTGGCTGAATGCAACTCAGCTGCAACGCACTCTCCAGATAGCAACAGGGGGCGCAGTATCAAGACAAACATTCCGAAATCGCCTTCGCGAATGTGGCCTCTACGCACGGAGGCCTATGGTGTGTGTCCCATTAAACCCACGACACCGTTCGGCCCGCAGAAACTGGGCGGAGGAACATCGTATGTCGCCGGGTGCTGTTCACAGATGAGTCAAGATTTTGTGTTCAGCCGGACAATCGTCGTTCCCTAATGTGGAAAGAACGTGGAACTCGGAACAATCCTACTTATGCGCAAGAAACATCACCATATGACGGTGGTGGACGAATAGTGTGGGCAGGAGTCAGTACTGGCGGACTTACGGACCTCTATGCCGTTCACAATGGCGCTTTGACTGATCGGAAGTATAGAGAAGAGATCCTCCGTCCTTTTGTTGTACTCTACGCTGGTGCCATAGGCGATGGGTTCCTTCTGGTGGACGATAACGCTCGTCCCCACAGAGCTGCACCGGTGGACAACATGCTTGAAGCTGAAGGAACTGAACGAATGGAGTGGCTAGCTTGTTCACCGGACTTAACCCGATTGAGCATGTCTATGACGCACTTGGCAGACGCACTGCAGCCAGATCAGCACTTCCCACAAAGATTGCAGAGCTGGATATTGAACTCATGGAAGAATGGCCAAATATCCCTCAAGAGCTGACTGATAACCTCATACTGCCTGTGCCAACCAGGTGTGCAACTTACTGGCCGTCCGAGGTGATCACACACCATATTAGAGGGCAACGAGAATGGCTGTTTCACTACTATGGTAGCCCCATGGTGCCTCACTCTACGTAAACGCCATGTAAACCTCAAGTAAGGAACTGAGACAGCAAAATATCGTACTGTATCACACACAAATTACAATTGTAACCGATATCTGAATAAAATACCTTACCATATGTCTACTGTGTATGATATCTCCTTGATCTAATTGTTTTGAGCAGTGTAATTGATGTTACGGCCTACTTTCAAACTGGTGCTATTAACATTCGTTTTACAAATTCAAACACCTTTTTTCTTGCTGAAAATACTATTCATTTACGTTTCAGATACGTTTCGTCTGTTTTGTTAAAGGTAACCTCAGGAGGTCGTTTTCTGGAATAATGCACTTTAGATTTTACATGTGATGCGTATTGACGCGAAACAGTTCAGACAGTAATTTTTGCAAGAGTAAAATGTTACCTACAGCTCAGAATTGTTGAGGCTTTCGTGACCTCTAACTCATGTACTGCCTGTTGCCGACAGGCAATGTTACCTACAGCTACTCATTCGTCCTGCCAAAACCTGATATTTTTCTCATCTGAAGGATATAGGCTTCACCGTGCACTTCCACATCATGAACTTACACTTCACACAGGACAAAGGACTGTAACATTTTATTAGTGTAAAATTTAAGGGGTGAACTTTTTCGACTCTACGCTATCTGATCAAAAGCGTCCGTACACCTATCACTGGACATTAATACGAGATGTGTCCAACCTTCGCTTTTATCGTGGCTTGAACTCTGATGAGGGCACTGCCAGTGAAGTATATGAATATTTCTGGAGGAATGGCTGCCCATTCTTCCTCAAGTGCTAAAACCAGATTAGGTAGTGATGTTGGACGCTAGGGTCCAGAGTGAAGCCGACGTTCTAACTCATAGTAAAGGAATTCCATTATGTTCAGGTCAAGATTTCTGCACAGACCAGTCAATTTTAGGGAAATTATTGTCCAAACCTGGCCTCAGAGGTGCATTGTTGTGCTGATACAATCATCATCTCCGAACTTTTCGTCTAATGTACGTAGTACACAATGCTGTTAAATGAGTTCGTATTGTCATGTATTTAGCGTTGTCTTAAGCGCAATAAGGGGACCACACCCTTCCACGAAAAACGCCCCTTATTGTAACACCATCTCCTCGGTACTTCATTATTGACACTATACATGGCCGAGCGGTTCTAGGCGCTTCAGTCCGGAACCGTGCGACTGCTACGGTCGCAGGTTCGAATCCTGCCTCGGGCATGGATGTGTGTGATGTCCTTAGTTTAGTTAGGTTTAAGTAGTTCTAAGTCTAGGGGACTGATGACCTCAGATACCTCAGATGTTAAGTCCCATAGTGCTCAGAGCCATTTGAACCATTTGAACACTATACATGTTGGCAGGAACTTCCTCCATTCACCAAACCCAAACGCTTCTATCGGATTGTCACAGGGTACAGTACGATTCATCACTCCTAGTCACTTGTTTCTAGTGATCTATTGTCCGGTGGCGTCGCTGTTTACACCAGCTCAAGTGTCAATATCACCGACCTCAGAAATATGTGGCTTATTAGGAGCTGCTCGATCATTGTAACACAGTTATTGTGATAACTGGGCTTCTGGTAGCACTTTCGAACGCGCGAGTGATTCCTTCCACTTGATTACATGCGATTTTTTTTTTTACAACCGCCTTCAGTAATGCTTCCCGGTCCCTATCCAGCAGTACCCGAAGTCTGCTTTGTTTTGGTATAGCTGTGGTTGTTTCTTCGCGTTTCCATGTCACAGTCATGTCACCAACAGCCGACTTAGGCAGGTTTAGAAGGGTTGAAATGTACATGATGAATTTTGTCACACAGGTGACATCCAATGACTAGTCGACGTTGGAAGACGAGCTCTCCTGGTCGACCTATGATGCTATTGCTGCTACACTCCTGGAAATTGAAATAAGAACACCGTGAATTCATTGTCCCAGGAAGGGGAAACTTTATTGACACATTCCTGGGGTCAGATACATCACATGATCACACTGACAGAACCACAGGCACATAGACACAGGCAACAGAGCATGCACAATGTCGGCACTAGTACAGTGTATATCCACCTTTCGCAGCAATGCAGGCTGC
This sequence comes from Schistocerca cancellata, assembly GCF_023864275.1. NCBI lineage: Eukaryota > Metazoa > Arthropoda > Insecta > Orthoptera > Acrididae > Schistocerca > Schistocerca cancellata. The sequence continues at coordinate 676,308,619 of NC_064628.1, forward strand.
TATTCTCCCATGGAGACGATCGTAGAGATGCTGGATGTAGTCCTGTGGAACGGCTTGCCATGCCATTTCCACCTGGCGCCTCAGTTGGACCAGCGTTCGTGCTGGACGTGCAGACCGCGTGAGACGACGCTTCATCCAGTCCCAAACATGCTCAATGGGGGACAGATCCGGAGATCTTGCTGGCCAGGGTAGTTGACTTACACCTTCTAGAGCACGTTGGGTGGCACGGGATACATGCGAACGTGCACTGTTCTGTTGGAACAGCAAGTTCCCTTGCCGGTCTAGGAATGGTAGAACGATGGGTTCGATGACGGTTTGGATGTACCGTGCACTATTCAGTGTCCCCTCGACGACCACCAGTGGTGTACGGCCAGTGTAGGAGATCGCTCCCCACACCATGATGCCGGGTGTTGGCCCTGTGTGCCTCGGTCGTATGCAGTCCTGATTGTGGCGCTCACCTGCACGGCGCCAAACACGCATACGACCATCATTGGCACCAAGGCAGAAGCGACTCTCATCGCTGAAGACGACACGTCTCCATTCGTCCCTCCATTCACGCCTGTCGCGACATCACTGGAGGCGGGCTGCACGATGTTGGGGCGTGAGCGGAAGACGGCCTAACGGTGTGCGGGACCGTAGCCCAGCTTCATGGAGACGGTTGCGAATGGTCCTCGCCGATACCCCAGGAGCAACAGTGTCCCTAATTTGCTGGGAAGTGGCGGTGCGGTCCCCTACGGCACTGCGTAGGATCCTACGGTCTTGGCGTGCATCCGTGCGTCGCTGCGGTCCGGTCCCAGGTTGACGGGCACGTGCACCTTCCGCCGACCACTGGCGACAACATCGATGTACTGTGGAGACCTCACGCCCCACGTGTTGAGCAATTCGGCGGTACGTCCACCCGGCCTCCCGCATGCCCACTATACGCCCTCGCTCAAAGTCCGTCAACTGCACATACGGTTCACGTACACGCTGTCGCGGCATGCTACCAGTGTTAAAGACTGCGATGGAGCTCCGTATGCCACGGCAAACTGGCTGACACTGACGGCGGCGGTGCACAAATGCTGCGCAGCTAGCGCCATTCGACGGCCAACACCGCGGTTCCTGGTGTGTCCGCTGTGCCGTGCGTGTGATCATTGCTTGTACAGCCCTCTCGCAGTGTCCGGAGCAAGTATGGTGGGTCAATGTGTTCTTTTTTCCATTTCCAGGAGTGTACTTTACTGATAACACAATGTCCCTGTTTCCTTTTATACTGCTGGGTACATCTTTCGTGATGTATAATGATCAATTCCGCATTACATAGGGGTACCTGGATGCTTTTGATATAACACTACATAAGTAACAGAGGCGAAAATACAATTGTATTATTCCACAAAGAAATCTACTAGTGATGCTCGTAATAAAAAAGGCGAAACACATGTAAAACGTAAATAGATATGGTGTTGTAGCAAGAAAAAGGCGTTTGGATTAAAGAAAGGATTTTTTATTTACTTATTGAAGAATATGACCACACCAAATAACTTGGTGCACAATCAAGGTGTTTCACTTGCTGTAGGAATTCATCTGCAGTTCAAGCAAAGAGTACAATGTACATTGAAGCGCCAAAGAAAGTGGTATAGGAACGCGTGTTCAAATACAGAGTTATGTAAACAGTCAGAATACGGCGCTGCTGTCTGCAACGCCTATATAAGAAAAGTTTAAATGGTTCAAATGGCACTAAGCACTATGGGACTTAACATCTGAGGTCAACAGTCCCCTAGAACTTAGAACTACTTAAACCTAACTAACCTAAGGACATCACACACATCGATGCCCGAGGCAGGATTCGAACCTGCGACCACAGCAGCAGCGCGGTTCCGGAGTGAAGCGCCGAGAACCGCTGGGCCACAGCGGCCGGCAGACAACAAGTGTCTGGGGCAGTTGTTAGATCGGTTGCTGTTGCTACAATGGCAGGTTATCAAGATTTAAGTGAGATTCAACGTGGTGTTATAGTCGGCTCACGAGTGATGGAACACAGCATCTCCGAGATGGCAATAAATTGGGGATTTTCCCATAGGATCATTTCACGACTGTACCGCCAGTATCAGGAATCCGGTAAAGCATCAAATCTCCGACATCGCAGCAGCAGGAAAAAGATCCTGCAAAAACGGGACCAACGACGACTGAAGAGAATCGTTCAGCGTGACAGATGTGCAAACCTTCCGCAAAATGCTGCAGATTTCAATACTGTACCATCAACAAGCGTCAGCGTTTGATCCATTCAACGAAACATCATCGATATTGGCTTTCGGAGCCAAAGGCCCACTCGTGGACCCTTGATGACTGCCGCGCGGAGTGGCCGCGAGGTTTGAGGCGCCATGTCACGGATTGGGCTGCCGATCCCGCCGGAGGTTCGAGTCCTCCTTCGGGCATGTGTGTGTGTTGTTCTTAGCATAAGATAGTTTAAGTTAGTTTAAGTAGTGTGTAAGTCTAGGGACCGATAACCTCGGCAGTTTAGTCCCTTAGGAATTCACACACATGTGAACATTTTTTGATGACTGCACGATACAAAGCTTTATGCCTCATCTGGGCCCTTAAACACCGACATTGGACTGTTGACAACTGGAAACATCTTGCCTGTTCGGACGAGTCTCGTTTCAAATTGTATCGAGCGGATGGACGTGTACGCATATGGAGACAACCTCATGAATCCATGGACACTGCATGCTAGCAGGGGACTGTTCAAGCTGGTGGAAGCTCTGTAATCGTGTGGGGCGTGTGCAGTTGGAGTGATATGGGACCCCTGATACGTCTAGATACGACTCTGACAGATGACAGACATGTACGTAAGCATCCTGTCTGATCTCCTGCATTCATTCATGACCATTGTGCATTACAAAGCACTTGGGCAATTCCCGCAGGACAATGCGACATCCTGCACATCCAGAATTGCTTCCGAGTGGCTCCAGGAACACTCTTTTGAGTTTAAACAGTCCCGCTGGCCGCCAAACTTCCCAGACATGAACATTATTGAGCATATCTGCGATGCCTTGCAACGTGCCATTTAGAAGAGATCTCCACAGTCTCGTACTATTACGGATTTATGGGCAACCCTGCAGGTTTTATAGAGTCAATTCCCTCCAGCACTACCTTAGACATTAGTCCAGTCCATGCCACGTCGTGTTGTGGCACTTCTTCGTGCTCGCGGGGACCCTAGCCGATATTAAGCAGGTGTATAATTTTCTTTGACTCTTCATTGTAAATAGTAGAAGATATTTATTTTAAGGGAAATGTTGTTGTCAAAGATCTGCAAATAAGATTTGTTAAATTACTGTGAGCAAGGTACCGACACGTCGAGGTCGGAATCCCTACAGACGGAGCATTTACCTCTGAGAAAGGTATATGTAATCATGTCTATAGTTATCATGTCGCCTTACGTTGTAAGTCGGAGGGTAAACAGTTAACCATAGTTATTTTCATCCCCACCCTACTCCATTCGCGGACGGTACTCCGCGTCGTACCATATTTCTCTAATTTTCGAGGGTACGCGAGAAACATTTTGGAGGGAGTAACGTGTTTCTTCACCCATTTAGTAATGTGAGCTCTCCGAATTGAGCAAGACTCTCTCAGGCCTTTGTTTATCTTCACCCAGTGCGTTCTCGTATGCGAATCGGAGGCTAGGTTTGTCGAACTATACACAAAAGAGTGGAGCAAGCTAAACGGAGGCTTCAGTTTGAGGATTGTTGTGAGCTCCTCTTATGGGCCGGGGGCAGAACGTGAGGGTCCTGTGAGGAAGTGTCTCGCCCCTGGAAGCGTGTGGGCGATAAAGCGCCGCCCTTATCTACGCGTGGACCAGTAAACAAGGCTGATAGCTGGACACGCCGCCGGCGCCGTACGTGGCGCCCACTGCTCAGTGACAGCGGCACTCGCTTCTGGCCAAGCGATGTGGAACAGCAGTAAATCTCGATCGCGATCCAAATCGAGGTTGGAACGTCTATTTCGTCCGTCTCTCAGAGCTTCCGTTGCGTCGTATACAGGGTGTTACAAAAAGGTACGGCCAAACTTTCAGGAAACATTCCTCACACACAAAGAAAGAAAATGTGTTATGTGGACATGTGTTCGGAAACGCTTACTTTCCATGTTAGAGCTCATTTTATTACTTCTCTTCAAATCACATTAATCATGGAATGGAAACACACAGCAACAGAACGTACCAGCGTGACTTCAAACACTTTGTTACAGGAAATGTTCAAAATGTCCTCCGTTAGCGAGGATACATGCATCCACCCTCCGCCGCATGGAATCCCTGATGCGCTGATGCAGCCCTGGAGAATGGCGTATTGGATCACAGCCGTCCACAATACGAGCACGAAGAGTCTCTACATTTGGTACCGGGTTTGCGTAGACAAGAGCTTTGAAATGCCCCCATAAATGAAAGTCAAGAGGATTGCGGTCAGGAGAGCGTGGAGGCCATGGAATTGGTTCGCCTCTACCAATCCATCGGTCACCGGATCTGTTGCTGAGAAGCGTACGAACACTTCGACTGAAATGTACAGGAGCTCCATCGTGCATGAACCACATGTTGTGTCGTACTTGTAAAGGCACATGTTCTAGCAGCACAAGTAGAGTATCCCGTATGAAATCATGATAACGTGCTTCCATTGAAGTAGGTGGAAGAACATGGGGCCCAATCAAGACATCACCAACAATGCCTGCCCAAACGTTTACAGAAAATCTGTATTGATGACGAGATTGCACAACTGCGTGCGGATTCTCGTCAGCCTACACATGCTGATTGTGAAAATTTACAATTTGATCATCAGAATCGAGGAAGTAAAGTATATACTGACGAAACTAAAATGAGCTCTAACATGGAAATTAAGCATTTCCGGACACATGTCCACTTAACATCTTTTCTTTATTTGTGTGTGAGGAATGTTTCCTGAAAGTTTGGCCGTACCTTTTTATAACACTCTCTATAAAACCGCAATCGTGGCCGCTGTCAGAATATATGCAGTATTAAGCCAGCCTCGCCCGCCGCTATACAGAGCGCTTCTAGGCGCTCCAGTCCGGAACCGCGCTGCTGCTACGGTCGCAGGTTCGAATCCTGCCTCGGGCATGGATGTCCTTAGGTTAGTTAGGTATAAGAAGTTCTAAGTCCATGGGACTAATGACCTCAGATGTTAAGTCCCATAGCGCTTAGAGCCATTTGAACCATTTTAAGCCGTCCTCATACGGGACGAGGAAGCGTTCGTGGACGAAGAGCTGGTCCAGTTTTCTAACATCACAACGTAGACTTTCAAGTTCTACAGCATTCCGTAGCGCGGAAGACTAAAAAGACAAGTCAGATTTTTAGCTTCGTCGAGAGGCATTTAGTCAATGAGACGCAAGATCGCGTTCCACATCGAACCAGATCGTGGGACTCGCCATATGGGATTTAATCATTTCCAGTTGAAGCCCATATTTGACATTATAATTTACGTCGCATGCTGCTCCAAACCACCAACACATTTAGATCTCTCGAAAACGCGTCGTTATTGGAACAAGTTGTTCTTATAAAACGACGGGAAAAATAACATTGGTCTTTATGGAAATTTCGTATTTGTTGTTTTCGTGTTATAGATTCAAAAAATGGTTCAAATGGCTCTGAGCACTATGGGACTTAACATCTGAGGTCATCAGTCCCCTAGACCTTAGAACTACTTAAACCTAATAACCTAAGGACATCACACACATCCATGCCCGAGGCAGGATTCGAACCTGCGACCGTAGCGGTCACGCGGTTCCAGACTGAAGCGCCTAGAACCGCTCGGCCACACCGGCCGGCGTGTTATAGGTTCAAATGGCTCTCAGCACCATGGGACTTAACATCTGAGGTCATCAGTCCCCTAGAACTTAGAACTACTTAAACCTAACTAATCTAAGGACATCACACACATCCATGTCCGAGGCAGGATTCGAACCTGCGACCTTAGCAGCAGCGCGGTTCCGAACCGAAGCACCTAGAACCGCTCGTCCACACCGGCCGGCTTCGTATTATAGCTTGCGAGTTATGAAAGTATGCCATTTGTCAGTTAATAATGTATCCGCGTTTAACGGCTTCAGGAGACTGTAACGTGCAAGATATGTTTGTACGTTTCACAAGGTTACCATAGAAAAAGTTGCAGTTTAGACATCAGAGGTAGAGATTTAAGAAGTCGAATGTTGTTGGTTCGCATTCTGCTACATCCAGATATTTTTATATTCACTTTTGCGCTTTCTAAATGATTCTCGTGCTTTATCACAAATTTAATAGAAGTGTGCTCTGTAATATTCGATGTTACACACCTATAAAAGCATTCTCTCTCAGATGTGAGTTGTTCGATTTTGCGAAAATTGCAGTGAATGTAAACCAACGAATTGCAAGATTGCTTTCTACATTATTGCCAGATTTGATAGCAATTCAGTATTTAATTTTTCACTCAAAAAACCTTCCAGATTGTGGGAAACACACAGCGGTTGCAGAGAAATATGAAAACATAAAAAAACACGAGCCACCACCATGCCTAATACGCTGTAGGAAACCCGATGACGTTCAAAGCAGCTTCCAGCTGTCTCGGAATCGATAAATACGCTTACTGTATGGTTTTCAAGGGAATCCGGTGACTAGTGGCCAGAGAAGTTGCGGAAATTCTTCCTCATCCTCAAAAAACCTGTCATGGACGATGCGAGCTTTCTGGTCAGGCACCCTGTCGTTTTGGAACACAGCATCAGCATTGAGGAACCAACATTGTACCATGTGATGCATATGGTCAGCCAAAATGGTCAGTAATCCTTGGCAGTAATCTGACCTTGCAGAGTGATCGTGGGGCCCATGCAATACCATGATATGGCTGCCGAAACCATCACCGAACTGCTCGCCATGTTTCACGATTGGGACGGAAACTCGGCCATAAGTTGGAAACAGTGTGAAACAAGACTTACACGACCAAATCACATTTGCCATTGCTCCATAGTGCAGGTTATATGGCTTCAGCACCACATTTTCCTGTTGCGGGCCATTTTATCACTGATGAGTGTTTGTGGAGTCCCAGTTCGGTCTGCAGTTTCCCGCTTATGCAACTCTCTCCGCATTGTTTTGGTGCTGACAGGGTTCACGAATGCGACATTCAGTTCTGCAGTAGCTTTTGCAGCTGTCGTCCTCTTATTTTTCGTCAACAGTCCTCTTCAACGACCGTCTGTCACGATCACTCAACACTCACTTCCGCCCGCATTGTGACTTAGCGAATGATGTTTTCCTGTTTTCCCAGTATGCGGCCTAAATCTTCGATAGCGTGCCTCTTGAAACACCAAACACATCGGCTCCCTCCGCTACAAAAGCACACACCATAAGCGCGCCAACAATTTGTCCACGTTCGAAGTCACTTAACTCCGACATAATGCAATCACAACTAACAGAATTCCACAACTGACATTTGCAACGAATTGACGACATTACACATATGGCGTTGGTGGTCAGACACAACGGTGCAACCTTCTGGATTGGCTAGCATCTACATTTATGTTCTAGCATGCATTTCTCGCGATCTTTTAATATTTTTATCCACCACCTGTAATTCCTTTATAAATGTTGTGTAGGACTATGTCTTCAAATTGCGCAAACACCCACTCTCTCTCTCTCTCTCTCTCTCTCTCTCTCTCTCTCTCTCACACACACACACACCCACACACACACACACACACACACACACACACACACACACACACACGAACACACGCACACACATTCATGAAGTACAAAAATGTGACAGTAATAGAGCAGCTTTATCTAGAAGAGAGGTTGCACTACTTGCAGTAGGATATTTTACACTTCCTTGTTTAAAAACATAAAATGTATTCGCAGCTGTATAATGGTATGACGACAGTGAAAATTTGCTCTGGATCGGTCTTAGAATCCGGATTTCTCGCTTATCGGAACGGGGGCCTTACCATTTGGCTACCCGAGCACGATACTGGGCCACCCCCAAACTTCCTTATGTCGTCAACCATGTGTCTACAACCTGTACTCGTACATTCATTATGTATATTCCCGTACAGGGGAGACATTTTAATTGAAAGTCACTTGCCCGGTATTGGCGGATAAATACGATATTGCAGTGCCTGTATTATTCCGAATTATGCTGCAAAAGTTCCTTCGGACATGCATGTATGTCCGAAGGAACAGGCACTGAGTCGGGGACAGTTGTTATGAAATACATGAAATGTACTCGCAGTTGAGAATATGGGCAACCATCAGCTGTATAATGGATGGCTACAGGGAAAAATTGTACCGGACCGGGACTCGAACCCGAATTCCCTGCTTATTGCTAGCGATTGCCTTACTTTTTTTTTTTTTTTTTTTTTTTTTGTTCGATACTGTTCGTTGCATTTGTTCGGTGCGGATGACATCCTGAAAGACATGCAGCATCTGTAGACTTCCAAAAAACTCAGTGCCACATCCATGCTTGTTATCAAAAGTGCGATCGTCTGAGGAATCAAACGAAATTTCTGACCAGATTGAGGATTTATGGAATGGGAGACGCACCATGCTATCATAGCTGGACAGTCACTGGCAGATGGAGAAGTAATTTCAGGTGTGGTCCAGGGAAATGTGATGGCACCCTTACTGTTCATGCTGTATATTAATTACCTGGCAGACAACATTAATGGTAACCTCAGACTTTTCCCAGATAATGAAGTTATCTTTAATGAAGTACTGTCTGAGAAAAAGCTCCAAGATATTGTAAGATCTTATAAGGTCTCAGAGTAGTGCAAAGACTGGCAAATTGGTTTAAAAATTTGGAACTGTAAAACTGTGCACTTCATACAAGGGAAAAGTATAGTGTCGTATGACTACAGTATCAATGAGTCAGAGTTGAATTCGGTCAACTCATAAATATACCTGAGTACAACACCTTTTAAGGATATGAAATGGAATGATCACATGGGCTCTTTGTCAGTCGCGGGTAAAGTGGATGGCAGGCTTCGGTTCAGTGGTAGAATACCAGGGAAATGCAACCGGTCTGCAAATCACTCCAGCGACACATCCTAGAATATTTCTGAAGAGTGTAGGACCCATACCACATGTGGTGAAATTTCTTGGTGTGTGAGTGATGCTTCAGATTATGTGTATAAATATACTTAAAAAAAAGAGCGTCACACAGACTTCGCTGCTGCAAGATCGGCACTGAAATGTAATGGCGCGGTTTTTTGAACGACGCCACCACCCCAAGGAAATTTCATCATTTGGGAAAACGAAAAGGGGAAGCTAACATAAAATATATCTTGAGATGAACTAGCTGTCTGTAGATGAACCTTTTGGTTCGAAACCGGTAATGGCGCTATTTAAATAAATAAATAGCATTGTCAAAAGTGATTGGTTGCTGCTGCCTTCTCGGTAAAAGTCGACCTGTTTTGTACACAGCCACGGGCTCAGAATGCCTGTTTTCTGTTTTCGACAAAATAGCATGACGAATCTAAACTGATTTACACTTGAAGATGGAAGCAAAGTAACCCAAGAAAGCTTACTTACAACGTTTCATTGACCAAATTTAAACGACGAATCTATCAGTATACTACAACTTTGAAGGTATCGTTCCCGCAGGGATCGTGAGGAGAAGATTACATTAATAACAGCCCTAAAAGAAGTATTTAAACAATCTTCCCGCACTCCATACGTGAATGATGCGGGAAGAAGACCTAGTTAGTTAGTTACGTGTTCCATTGATCAAGCTCACGGTAACCGTTATGATGTGGAACGAGTCAAGTGCATAAGAAATGCACACATGAATCAAGAGTTTAAAGGAAAAAAAAGAAAGGAAGCTTAAAATTTTTACTAACTACCCCATTCCCTTAAATGGCTCAAAATGCATATATTATACCTGTGTATTTATTCATTCCTATTCAAAAATTCATGTCTGGTATAGGAGTTGTCAAGGAGATATGATTTCAATTTATTTTAAAACTATTACTGTTGTCTATCAAACATTTTATTTCATCTGGTAATTCATCAAAAAGATTTACAGGAGCATACTTTATCCCTTTCTGTGCCAAAGACAGGTTAAGAGGAGAGAGTGTAAGACTTTCTTTCTTCAGGTACTATAATCATGAATGTAAATGTTGTTTTTAAACCGGACCATGTTATTGAGAACAAATTTTATTACTGAGTAAATGTACTGTGAGGCTGTTGTAAGAATTCCTAACCTTTTAAACAGTTACCTACAAAGGTGTGCGACTATGGTTATTCTAACCACTTTCTTTTGAGCAGTGAATACTTTTCGCCTAAGTGTTGAGTTACCCCAAAATATTATTCCGTATGACATCAGAGAGTGAAAGTATGTTAGCTTGCTAATTTCTATATCCTCAAAATTAGCAAGTATTCTGATTGTAAAAGTCGCTTTAGGAGATCCAAAACATGAATTCTCCAATTAAGATTCTCATCTGTATGTATACCCAAAAGCTTAGTGTGCTCTACCCTGACTACTGATTTCTGTTGACGTGCTATACTTATTGAAGGAACTGCACTCTTGCAGTGGAAAATTGGATGTGTTGTGTTTTTTCAAAGTTCAGAGCAAGCCCATCCGCAAAAAACAAATAAATAAAATTTCCAAAGGCATTATATCAGTTTCTATTGAAGTTTCTTTTACTGGATTAATAATGTCGCTTGTATCATCAGCAAACAGTGTCAGTTTAGCTTCTAAATCACTGGTTTATCTTTCTTATCACTAGTAAAATGGGAAGTACCCTCTGCCATGCACTTCACAGTGGAGTGCGGAGTATGGATGCAGACGTAGAAGCTAGTAACTAAAGGCTTACGTCACTCAGCCACGTGGTCCTTTGCCTCGTGCGACCATGCTGTACGAACGGCTTTGCCTCGCCATTACGTGCTCTCCCTGTCCCTCCTGACACGCCACGTGCCCCAGACTGACGTCACTTCCTGTCGCGCCTGGCGCCCTCAACACGCATCCTCATTCCATCCATCGCAGCAGTGGCATCTCTTGGGGGAAACGCTTTGTACTGGCTGGCGCGAGCGGGCTTCCCCCGCGCCGACACGGCAGCACTGTCGCAGCGCGAGAGCGGGTTTTGTCGCGATGTTTCCGACATGGCAGCTATGTAATTAAGTTAAATGGTATAAGATTTCCACCGGCAAGTTTAATAACAATTCTGAAAGCTGATAATTTGTTTTCGGTTCTCGTTTTCGCTGTAGCAATTGCACAGGTAGTATAAGGGATTGGGCAAAAATACTGCACGAGAAATGCATGCTCCAACATAAACGCAGATGCTAGCTAATCCTGCTGGTTGCTCCGTTGTTTTGACAGCGAATGGCACCGCTGCAAGGTCCTCAAAACGTTGCAAGTGTCAGTCGTGGTCAGAACAATCTTCTGTGTTATTGTGAGTGCACTATGTCGCAGCTATGTGAATTCGAATGTGGCAAATTGTTGGTGCTCGTATGATGGGCGCATTTGAAGCGTTCATTGTTTCAGGGAGCACCGATCGAAAATTTATACCGCGTTCAGGGAAAGCGAAGAAACGTCATAAACCATAACGCGAACGAAAGTATGAGGTGAGTAATTGTGATGGACGGTCATTGAAGAGAATTCTGACGAAATAGAGGACGCCAACTGCAAAAGTCACTGCAGAACTAAATGTTGCACTTGCAAACTCTGTCACCACTAAAACGACACCAAGGGAGCTCCATAAGCATGGAATTGTAGGGCAAGCTGGAATTGCAAAACTATTCATCAGTGATGCAAATGCCAGTAACACAAAAACGTGGTGCTCAAGCCATAAAATCTGATCTATGGAGCACTGGAAGAAAATCATTTGGTTGCATGAATCTTGTTTCATACCGTTTACAGCTTCTGGCCGAGTGTCACAAGAACGAAACACGTCGGAGATTCGGTGAAGGATTAGGCAGGCACATCGTGGTATTCCACAGTCCCCACGGTTACATTGTAAGATCGCGTTACTACCACGGACTACGTGACCATTTTGTTTTGTTCCCCGTTGTTGATGCTGTGTTCCAAGACGACAGGACCCCTATTCACACTAACTGCATTGTCCACGACTGGCTGTGTGAGCAGGGGGATGAATTGTCGCATCACCCTGGCCATCACACTCACCGGGTCTCAATATTATTGGAATTTTGTGGTCTGATTTGCCTGAACCTGCCACTATTTGTAATAATAATTATATAAGATACCCTTGAAAACTACACAGGACCCCGACACTATTGGAAGTTATTTTGAATGTCAATAGGTTTCCTGCACTGTATTAGGCATGGTAATCTTGTGTTTTCTTGGTGATCCCGTATTTTTATACGTAGGTTACATGCCGACTATTTGGACTGAAATAAAGTTTTATTTAGATCATACTCGTATCGCTTTGTTTCAAAGCACTTTTAGTGGTCAGATTTTTTGCAAGTATCACTTGTTTCCCTTCTGGCGATGTTTGTTGATGTGAAAAAATGCCGAGTTGCACCGTGGGTCCGCAATGCACTCTAAACTGTGGATCACCCTATAACTGGCTGGTTAAGACAACGGCATACAATCACTTCCAGCTAGACCATGTCTAATAAAGCACTTTCGGGTTCAAAACAATCTTAGGATTTCTAAATGCTTACTTTACTTCATTCTTAATGTTCCTCTTCTACACACAGTTGTTCGATTTCAGTAACTGCATTTACAAATAACCGATCTGCTCAACATGAAAGAGAAAATGAATTCAGTGTCATTGCTGTGTAGAGTACTAAATTCGAACACCTATTATGGAAGAGCATTAGGCGTGAAGTAATAAATATTAAATATGACAACTGAAGATACTTTGAAATAAAGCGAAACGCGTGTTATCTAAGTAAGAATTCTATAACAGTTGCGAAGGCGGCATGTCCACACATGTCATAAAAATGGATGCGTGTGTGTGTGTGTGTGTGTGTGTGTGTTCCACTTTTCCTCCTCAACCACTGCAGCGATTTCAACCTGACTTGGTACACATACCCTTGCTGTCAGGAACAATCGCTGTGAGGGGAAGAACTACCTCCCTATCATATTTCGGGAGATATGATGTCGTAAACAATGAGATGGAGGAAAAACTGCCGCATTGTGCATGACCTTTGAAATTATTGTTTCTATACTACTAACTCTACTCGCAACATATTTCGCTGGCAGTATTCCACACAGGCCACTGAATGTACTTACAAAAATATGTCATCGTACGACATATGGTCCAAGGGTTATGACGTTATAAACACTGAGCTGCGTGAAAAAATGCCGCATTATGCGTGAAGTTTTAATAGATTTATTCTTTACTATGAAGACATTCCTACATTCGAGTCTACTTAAGGAGACCCTTGACATCTAGCAGCGTTCTTGGCAGCTTTCAGCTGCGAAGCGCAGACGGTTGTAGGCGAAAACGACAGTCGTCTGTTGTGACATCAAGAGGCACTGCCGCAGAGACGTCTACAAAATCGCGTCGTAGACACGCGAAGCAGCTGCGTCCATCGCACTCAAACTGTCAGCAATCACGTTTCTTAATTTCGATACTGTACTTATACCTTTGTACTTAATGCATATTTCTTTGTACGACTGTTTCATAGTTTCAAAGATATTTTCGCGGATACATGAAAATGAAATTTTTCCTATACTTCACTACAAACACAGTTTATTTTTTGTTTTCGTTTATAAAAGAAAATTGGCAAAATTAATACCCGGGCAGTGTCAGGTTTGTCAGCTAGTACAATCTATATAACTTGGATAATTTCAAGCTTCGTGCTTCAGCTCTTGAAAATAACGAAAATCAGTATCACAGAAAACAATTAAGACGTTCTAGGACACTTAATCTGTACTTTGTCAGACAAATTTTGCTTTATTAGATGTCATTCCATCACTGTTATGGCATGCTGCCAGAAAGATTTTGAATAGTATATGAAACAAATTAAAGCTTGTTAAAATTGTAAGAACATCACTGAATAAAATTTTTTTGTGATGTTGATGTCGAGAGCACCAGTTTGAAAGCAATCAGAAAAGCTTCAGTGACAGGTATAACGATTACTAAATTCGAAAAAGTGATGGAATTTGTGTAAACTTCCATTCGTTGGCAGGAACTGGACAAATGCAGTCTGTTAACAAAGGAGACTGTACACATAACTTCGCACCATAGAATATTGCTGTAGTGTGTGGGATCGTTACGAAATAGTATTAACAGATAGTAGAGAACCGACAGAAAAGAGGGCAGCACGAATGAACCTAATTACAGCACGCATAGAGACGAAAGGCATGGAAAGATATCCTGTTACAGTGGAGGACACCACACAGTGGTTTGTAGAGTTTGGTTGGAGATATAGAGCACTGATTTGTTACAGAATTCGTCTGTTTGATACTTCAGGGTAGAACGAAGAGGCGGAAAATGAAGGCATACGACAAGAGAAAGAAGTGAGGAACGATATTTGTTATCCACCATCTACGCAACAAACAAAGAGGCCCTGATATAAAAAATACAAATTAAGAAACTATAATATGTGATGTTTTGTTTAGACCATATGCTTACCGCTTTATTTCAAAGCACCTTTATTGGTCAGATTTTTTGCAGGTATCAGGTCTTTCACTTCTGGCAATATGACAGCCAGACTTGAAAAACTGAATATTAGCAGCACAGGAGACCTTGGATACAAAATTAGATCCAGTAGCCGGCCTAAGTGGCCGCGCGGTTCTGGCGCTGCAGTCTGGAACCGCGAGACCGCTACGGTCGCAGGTTCGAATCCTGCCTCGGGCATGGATGTGTGTGATGTCCTTAGGTTAGTTAGGTTTAACTAGTTCTAAGTTCTAGGGGACTAATGACCTCAGCAGTTGAGTCCCATAGTGCTCAGAGCCATTTGAACCAGATCCAGTAATCAAGAGATCATAGCAACTGTTTTCCACCCCAATTTTTTCACGCAAGCGACATATAATCAGGTGCCATTACCTTCCTCATACATTACGACTACTTGGGCTCTTAGTAAGGACTTAAAAAACAAACCTAAATCTAGTGAGCGTGGTAACAGATTGTTTTCGCTGCTGATTATAATACTCCCTGCGTAAAAAATTTTCACGAGGAGCATGCATGGCGTCCCTCTCAACTTGCCGCACCATGCAGTCACTCGAGTTGTTTGGGCCTTAAGCTGGAATAACTACCATCAAAGGGAAATGGATGCCGCTTAGGGAGGGCTGATGTACTGATCAGTTGGCAAACCTAGTAGGAGGAGGAACAGAAGAAGATGGCATGGAAGGCCGATGATCTTTACATTAGGTGTTCTTCGAATACAGACCTTCAATATGCCTTCTGGGTCCTATGCTTTACATCGCTCGCCATTTTGTAGCTGGGTGAAAAGTTTTGCTCGATCTGCACGGAGTTTAGGAGAATTTGTCCATTTCAGATGGCCAACCTAACGGGTAAGTCATGCACTGCAACAGAAAATGAAACACGGAACTGTCAGATCACTTGTATATTGCAGTCCTTCATTAGAAGAGACGTACAAAAACAGATTAATTGTACCCTTCATGAAGACTAAGAATTTTGCAGTGTCTCTCGTAGTTTTATTCTAACAAATCCCAACAGAAAATTTAGAGCTCCAAGACATATGAAGAGGTAGAGAAACTAACGTAACATACGAGGGTTGTTCAGAAAGTAAGTTCCGATCGGTCGCTAAATGAAAACCTCTGGCAAAAACCGGTAAAGCTTTGCACAGATGTGTTGGGCAGTGTCTCTAGTATGCCTGTCGATCGTGTCGCGTCGCTCTTTTCAGTCTTGAGTGAACAGTGAGCACGTAAAGACGCGTAGGGAATAGTGTCTCCCACCAAGCATGGGGGCCTGTTTAGAGATTTCGCCTGTATCATGCAGCCCACATGACACAACTGTCGAGCGGTTTCTTCTTCATGTCAATTCTCGGCCGCACGCTGCAGGAGCGTCTTCATTGCCCCTGCAGCGTTTCCTATGAGAAGTGTTTGATCACTCACAATACAGTCCTTAATTGTCTCCCGCTGAGTCTAATCTCTGCTCACAAGAACCGCTGGCTATGAAAACAAAATTTTTCCACAGACAACGAGCTGCAGACCAGCGCAGATAACTGGCCGAAAGCACAGGCGGCTGCTTTCTATGCCGAGGATATTAGACAGTTGATACAACACTGCGACAAAACTCGAAGTTGGAGCGGCGACTATGTAGAGAAGTATGTGGAAGGTGTACCTAACTGTTGCAAATAACACGTTTCTGGTTTTCACTGTGGTTTCCATTTTGCGACCGACCGGAACTTACTTTCTCGACAACCCTCGTATCAACTACAGGCCGGAAATGTATGAAAGTGCAGAAACATGTTGCCAGAGCTCTCCTAGTCGCGCACAGAAGCATGGACATAACATGGCGTGAGGTCGGCGTGACTATAGCGCCAAATGGGGTAGCCCATCAATACGAGACAGTTGAAGGAATGGTAATGGACGGTGGGCGCCTTTCATCGATCAGTTACAGTGCACTGCGGTGATGTTCTTCATTACTTTTGGATGACTTCACATGGAAAAAATCATCGAGAAACTGGAAAAAGGACGACTGTGCCCGAAGGAGAGGAGATGGTCGACCACTGTCAACTAGAGCAGTGGATGACTGGTACATTGTACAACAAACAAGAAGGAACCAACGACAAACAGCGGCTGCAACTGCAACCGCATTAGCAGGACTGCGAGGCACGCAATCTCTAGCTTCACAATGGTATGGCGAGAGCATGGGGGTGGTCTTTTCGCCTGATGAGGAGTACGTCATGTTCTGTTGTCGCCTGCTCATCGACAGCACCTTTTGCGATGGTGCCAAGAGCACAGGGACTGAACCAACGAGGAGTGCCGTCGTGTGCTCTCCTTGGTTGAGACCGAATTAAGTGATTAATTGGTTTGGTCGTACACTCATACGGCGAAAAGTGCAAGGAGGTAATGGAAATGAACATTGTCGGAAATGAACATTTTGGCGGTGCAGACGCTATAGTGTGTAGATATAATGCTGCATGGGTGTACTGACCTCCAAATCTTTGAACATGGCACACTCACCAGTCAACATGACGCTGTACTCCATCCCCACTTGCTTCTTATCAGGGGTGCATTCTGCCCTGATTTCGTTGTCACGGATCACAATGCACAACTGCATCGAACAGTGCAGGTAGTGGAGTTCTTGGAAGCATAGGATATTTGATGAATGGATTGGCCAGCCCATTCCCTCGGCTTAAATCTCGTCGAGCACTTGTGAGATGCATTGGGGAGACGCATTCCAGCACATCCCATCGCCACGTTGGTGGAGGAATGGAGCGCCCTGCCAGAAGAACTCCGTACCAACCCTGTGGCCAGTATCAGAGCACGTTGCAGAGCATGCACTGGGGTCCGTGATGATCACTCGGACCATTAAGGACTATGCCCCACCATTTGTAATGTCCAGGGGACCATCATAAATCGCTGACAGTTCATTGTTATTACTGTCTCTGAATAAAAGTGTCATTTCTGTTCGTCTCATTGCGCATTTCTTTCAGTTATCTTCTGTACTATACTGTAGCAGTTCCATGACATATGGTCCAAGTTTTATTGCGCTATGTTACTTAGCAGTGACACATCATGTGAAAATCACTTTCGTCGTTAAGTTCTGAGAGCCAGTGTATTTCGCATAATTTGTGTCTTTACTGTCTAGAAGCTGACAATCATTTGCAACACTATTCTCGAAATCTGTCACCTTGTACATTTATCTGTGCTGTCAAAATAGTCCACATCTAACAGCTGTAACTGCAGAATTTTTATTTTGGAAAACTTGACATTTAAGGCTTGTTGACACAGCAAACACATTGCCTGATAAAAAAGTGAAGCACCATGGTCTGATGTCAATATGGCTTCATAAGTACTAGCACCAGAGGGTCGGTGACAGAGATGAGGTGGTCGATGGCCAAACATAGTTGACAGATACAAATGACTTTAATTGACTTCATTACATGAAACAGTAAGACAGGCACGCCTCTCTTCACTGCATCTGGCTGGGGCTGACGAACGGGCGACGGCTCCCGCCTGGAAGTGCTTAGCCGGCCGGAGTGGCCGTGCGGTTCTAGGCGCTACAGTCTGGAATCGGTGACCGCTACGGTCGCAGGTTCGACTCCTGCCTCGGGCATGGATGTGTGTGATGTCCTTAGGTTAGTTAGGTTTAAGTAGTTCTAAGTTCTAGGGGACTGATGACCTCAGAAGTTAAGTCCCATAGTGCTCAGAGCCATTTGAACCATTTTTGGAAGTGCTTAGCCGCGCCCTACACTGCTGAGGATTGCGGTCTTTGGAACCACGGCCTTTGATGCCAGCAGCACTACGTGTTGTTCTGTGGCGGTGTTCTACTCCTGAACGAAGTTGGAGAAGAAGAAAACACCAGGTCCTAATAGAATACTGGCAAAAGTATTGCATCAGCTAGTGGACCAAATTGTGCCATTTATAACAGCGTTATTAAACGAATAGCTTTTGCAGGGTCGCGTGCCCAAAATCTAAAAAAATCTCGAATATCATTATACTAAAAAAAAGTGGAAGACAAGAGAATCAAATCTTCCACGCCGATCTGATTGGTATATGGTCTATCCAAAGTATAGGAAAACTTCCGTTCCGCTGTCTGGAGGACCACAGACAGCAGGCATGAGCCCTCTGCAGTACGGTTACAGGCAAGAGAAAGCCAATGAAGCTGAGATAAATCAAGCAATGAATACTGTGAACGTCTCAGACGACAAGTGTAAGGTTAATGACTGCTATTGCTGGGCGTTTGAAAATTTGTGGTGACCTGCCCTGTTCAAAAGACTGACGCAGATGGACTGTCCAAGGTGTCTCTACAGCACTGTACGAGATTATTACGCAGACAGGCAGGCCAGGAAAGGAAATTGTGAAAGACATCGCCAAAGACTGCCCACAGGGTTCTGTTTGCTGTCCAGATTTCTGAGATGTTGGCATAGAGCCATTACTGAACCAGCTTCACAGGATAACAAACCTGTTACTGATTTGTTTGACTGATGGGGCTGCTAAGTGCTATACCACCTACTGCACTCCCCTGACTTAAACTCTCGTAAGTTCAACTCGATTTCTAAACTGAAGGAAACACTTCACGGTATTGGCTTCAGAACTGCTACAAATTCGTCGGACAACCGACCGCACCGCTCGAACTGTCAATACACTTGGCACTGCTAAGAGTATCCTACGACTTCCATATCGCTGGCAATGGGTTATACACAATGCTAGTGACTACTTTGAAGGTCAGTAAAACTTTGAAACACGTATATATTTTGTGCGAGCTGTATATAATTAGTTGCCACTATTAAAGTTCCAACCCTCGTAAAAGAGCAACAATTCTCCAAAATAGTTTTCAGCTGCCACGAAGTGCAATAAGAACATACCAGAACGTAATCATACTCGCTATTGTGGGGTACGGGTCGAGCGTTTGGGCTCACAGCGCTAGAAAGCTAAGGACAGCACAGGTTCTACGGCAAGCACAACTGGGTGTACTCCTGCGCCTCACATGCGTGTCCGACTTAAGCGCTGCTGGTGATATTAGGCTTGCTTCTTCTAGACCTAGCAGTAAGAGACAGAGGTGCACAATATTGGCTCAAAAAGCGCGAATATGGTAAAGGAGATACTGGCACAAGAGTCGTCTCGAATAAGGAAACAAAAGCATGCATTGATAAATGTTGCAAGAAATCTGGGACAGGGCAGAAACACGGAGGAGAACCTACCAGTTCCTTCCTACATAAAAAACAGAACGACATACTTTTTACCAGCCAAGCAGTGTGCGATTTGCAGGGGGGGATGGGGGGGATTTTCCCCCCTCTGCATCAGACCATCCCCTCCTCTGGTTTTAGTTTATGCATCCCTACCTGGGATGTTTATTTCCCATGCACTGGAGTAAAACTTTACATATAATTTAAATTTGTGGAGCCGAACACTAAAAGTTTTTAATAAAGTCTTACTATTAATACTATTATTATGCTCGCTTATTAATTTTGAAAAAGTGTTATGTAGTAGGTAAGCATTTCAAAACATTTATAACTAAATGACAAGACGACGCACGCCACATTTCCGTAGCATGCCATAATGTTGCAAGACGTCGCCCCAGCGTAAACGAGGCTTTCTAAGCCAGGTCTGTATTGCATGGTGGATGTGATGTGTTGCGTACGAAACTAAAACCTGCAATCAGATCCAAACGAGGTGGAAAACTGTGAAGAGGTGTCATCCTGCAGCAAGATACGCTCGCCCAGATTCTGCCAAACGGACAGCCGACGCAATAAAGGAGTTGAGATTCGAGGTGCTGGAACACCCAGACCTGGCTCCAAGAGATTTTCACATGTTTGGACCCTTAACGGAAGCACTACACGGAAGAAGATTTGAAAGTGATGAAGACGTCACTGCTGCGGTGCAAAATTGGTTACAGATGCAACCGATGAACGTATTTTCTGATGAAATAAAAAAACTCGTAAAACGTCGGGAAAACTGCATTGAAGTCCAGGGAGGTTACGTAGAAAAATAACGCATGTTTCAGTTTTCTATCATCAGAATAAGTACAGCTATTCACAAATGTGCTTTACTTTTTGAATTCCCCTCGTATACCTGTATGTAGATGATTTTGTAAATAAGCTTCACCTATAATGTGCTTTTAAAGATATAACAAGGGATGGCTTTTCTGATAGTGCATACGCGTGAATAGTGAGTTTCGGCATTAACATCTATTTATAACTAACTGTTTAACCATGGGTAACGCCACGGTCAAAGCTAGTAACATACACTCCACGAAATGGAAAAAAGAACACATTGACACCGGTGTGTCAGACCCACCATACTTGCTCCGGACACTGCGAGAGGGCTGTACAAGCAATGATCACACGCACGGCACAGCGGACACACCAGGAACCGCGGTGTTGGCCATCGAATGGCGCTAGCTGCGCAGCATTTGTGCACCGCCGCCGTCAGTGTCAGCCAGTTTGCCGTGGCATACGGAGCTCCATCGCAGTCTTTAACACTGGTAGCATGCCGCGACAGCGTGGGCGTGAACCGTATGTGCAGTTGACGGACTTTGAGCGAGGGCGTATAGTGGGCATGCGGGAGGCCGGGTGGACGTACCGCCGAATTGCTCAACACGTGGGGCGTGAGGTCTCCACAGTACATCGATGTTGTCGCCAGTGGTCGGCGGAAGGTGCACGTGCCCGTCGACCTGGGACCGGACCGCAGCGACGCACGGATGCACGCCAAGACCGTAGGATCCTACGCAGTGCCGTAGGGGACCGCACCGCCACTTCCCAGCAAATTAGGGACACTGTTGCTCCTGGGGTATCGGCGAGGACCATTCGCAACCGTCTCCATGAAGCTGGGCTACGGTCCCGCACACCGTTAGGCCGTCTTCCGCTCACGCCCCAACATCGTGCAGCCCGCCTCCAGTGGTGTCGCGACAGGCGTGAATGGAGGGACGAATGGAGACGTGTCGTCTTCAGCGATGAGAGTCGCTTCTGCCTTGGTGCCAATGATGGTCGTATGCGTGTTTGGCGCCGTGCAGGTGAGTGCCACAATCAGGACTGCATACGACCGAGGCACACAGGGCCAACACCCGGCATCATGGTGTGGGGAGCGATCTCCTACACTGGCCGTACACCACTGGTGATCGTCGAGGGGACACTGAATAGTGCACGGTACATCCAAACCGTCATCGAACCCATCGTTCTACCATTCCTAGACCGGCAAGGGAACTTGCTGTTCCAACAGGACAATGCACGTCCACATGTATCCCGTGCCACCCAACGTGCTCTAGAAGGTGTAAGTCAACTACCCTGGCCAGCAAGATCTCCGGATCTGTCCCCCATTGAGCATGTATGGGACTGGATGAAGCGTCGTCTCACGCGGTCTGCACGTCCAGCACGAACGCTGGTCCAACTGAGGCGCCAGGTGGAAATGGCATGGCAAGCCGTTCCACAGGACTACATCCAGCATCTCTACGATCGTCTCCATGGGAGAATAGCAGCCTGCATTGCTGCGAAAGGTGGATATACACTGTACTAGTGCCGACATTGTGCATGCTCTGTTGCCTGTGTCTATGTGCCTGTGGTTCTGTCAGTGTGATCATGTGATGTATCTGACCCCAGGAATGTGTCAATAAAGTTTCCCCTTCCTAGGACAATGAATTCACGGTGTTCTTATTTCAATTTCCAGGAGTGTATATAATTTTACTAACCCCCTAAGACATTCCCCCCCCCACTGGTAAAAGCACAAATCGCATACTGCGGCCAAGGGAGCTATACATTGCCTGTCCGGTTGTGGTCCGTATCCCTGCTGCTTACTGAAACTACGACAGTGCACCACGGACGCTTGTGAATGTGGAGCACATCGTCTGGGAGTATGCCATTAGACAAGATGGTACAGCGAGAACAGGAAAGCGTTTGGAAATGCAACAGTTTATTGCATAATAAAGAAAGAGGAACTGTGGCGTAAGCTGAACTCGCTCACAGCTAGGATCTCAGCTTATGAACTGCAAGTCTACATGGCTGAGAGACAAGCAAGGAGAGGTCTTACATCATGATAACGAGGCGCGCCACAGACGAACATCCACCTACAACGTCCTTCTGCAAGCAGTGAGGGAGAAGCAGGAAAGATTTCATGAGACCCTGACAGTCATCTCCCAATCCCTACACCTTTGGTGGCACAGCAGCACAGCCCCTGTGAATCCTGAGTTGACCTCAGCAGGCTGGGGGATAACCATCCAGACACTTGAGAGACCCACGTTGGTTCTAGCACCAAGTACAGTAGTCTAGTGTGGTACTGTGTATTGCAATGTTGTGTAATATAGTGTTGTATTAGTGTAGTCCAGGATCATAAATTACAAAATTTGTAATCTACCAAAGCTGCATAGTTTAATAGATCAGTAGTGAGTGCCTTCTGGATTCCGGATAAACGGCTGTCTCTGCACCAGATGGCCAAATGGTGGTATGTAGACTTTTTAAAATTATTATTATTATTTCTTTGTTTTAGTGTACACTAAAGCGCCAAATAAAATTGTATAGGCATGCGTATTCAAATACAGAGATACACTCCTGGAAATGGAAAAAAGAACACATTGACACCGGTGTGTCAGACCCACCATACTTGCTCCGGACACTGCGAGAGGGCTGTACAAGCAATGATCACACGCACGGCACAGCGGACACACCAGGAACCGCGGTGTTGGCCGTCGAATGGCGCTAGCTGCGCAGCATTTGTGCACCGCCGCCGTCGGTGTCAGCCAGTTTACCGTGGCATACGGAGCTCCATCGCAGTCTTTAACACTGGTAGTTGCCGCGACAGCGTGGATGTGAACCGTATGTGCAGTTGACGGACTTTGAGCGAGGGCGTATAGTGGGCATGCGGGAGGCCGGGTGGCCGTACCGCCGAATTGCTCAACACGTGGGGCGTGGGGTCTCCACAGTACATCGATGTTGTCGCCAGTGGTCGGCGGAAGGTGCACGTGCCCGTCGACCTGGGACCGGACCGCAGCGATGCACGGATGCACGCCAAGACCGTAGGATCCTACGCAGTGCCGTAGGGGACCGCACCGCCATTTCCCAGCAAATTAGGGACACTGTTGCTCCTGGGGCATCGGCGACGACCATTCGCAACCGTCTCCATGAAGCTGGGCTACGGTCCCGCACACCGTTAGGCCGTCTTCCGCTCACGCCCCAACATCGTGCAGCCCGCCTCCAGTGGTGTCGCGACAGGCGTGAATGGAGGGACGAATGGAGACGTGTCGTCTTCAGCGATGAGAGTCGCTTCTGCCTTGGTGCCAATGATGGTCGTATGCGTGTTTGGCGCCGTGCAGGTGAGCGCCACAATCAGGACTGCATACGACCGAGGCACACAGGGCCAACACCCGGCATCATGGTGTGGGGAGCGATCTCCTACACTGGCCGTACACCACTGGTGATCGTCGAGGGGACACTGAATAGTGCACGGTACATCCAAACCGTCATCGAACCCATCGTTCTACCATTCCTAGACCGGCAAGGGAACTTGCTGTTCCAACAGGACAATGTACGTCCGCATGTATCCCGTGCCACCCAACGTGCTCTAGAAGGTGTAAGACAACTACCCTGGCCAGCAAGATCTCCGGATCTGTCCCCCATTGAGCATGTTTGGGACTGGATGAAGCGTCGTCTCACGCGGTCTGCACGTCCAGCACGAACGCTGGTCCAACTGAGGCGCCAGGTGGAAATGGCATGGCAAGCCGTTCCACAGGACTACATCCAGCATCTTTACGATCGTCTCCATGGGAGAATAGCAGCCTGCATTGCTGCGAAAGGTGGATATACACTGTACTAGGGCCGACGTTGTGCATGCTCTGTTGCCTGTGTCTATGTGCCTGTGGTTCTGTCAGTGTGATCATGTGATGTATCTGACCCCAGGAATGTGTCAATAAAGTTTCCCCTTCCTGGGACAATGAATTCACGGTGTTCTTATTTCAATTTCCAGGAGTGTATATAAACAGGCAGAATACGGCGCTGCGGTCGCCAACGCCTATATAAGACAACAAGTGTCTTGCGCTGTTGTTAGATCCGTTACTGCTGCTACAACGGCAGGTTATCAAGATTTAAGTGAGTTTGAGCGTGGCCTTATAGTCGGCGTACAAGCACTGGGACACAGCATCACCGAGGTAGCGATGAAGTGGGGATTTACCCGTACGATCATTTCACGAGTGTACCGTGAATATCAGGAATCCGGTAAAACATCAGATCTCCGACATCGCTGCGGCCGGAAAAGATCCTGCAAGAACGGGACCAACGACGACCGAAGACAATTGTTCAACGTTACAGAAGCGCAACCCTTCGGCTGATTGTTGCAGATTTCAATATTGGGCCATCAACAAGTGTCTGTGTGCGAACCATTCAACGAAACATCATCAATATGGACTTTCGGAGCCGAAGGCCCACTCGTGTATCCTTGATGACTGCACAGCACACAGCTTTACGCTTCGCCTGTGCCTGTCAACACCGGGGTTGGATCGTTGATGAGCGGAAACATGTTGCCTGGTCGGACGAGTCTTGTTTCAAATTGAATCGAGCGGATGGATGTGTGCGTGTATGGAGACAACCTCATGAATCCACGGACCTTGCATGTCAGCAGGGGACTGTTCAAGCTGGTGATAGGTCTGTAATTGTGTGGGTCGTGTGCAGTTGGAGTGATATGGGACTCCTGATACGTCTAGATACGGCTCTGACAGATGACACGTGTGTAAGCATCTTGTTTGTTCACCCGCATCTATTCATATCCATTGTGCGTTCCGACGGATTTCGACAATTCCAGCAGGAGACTGCAACACTCCACACGTCCACAATTGCTACAGAGTCGCTCCTTGAACACTCTTCTGAGTTTAAACACTTCCGCTGACCACCAAGCTCCCAGACACGAACATTATTGAGCATATCTGGGATGACTTGCAACGTGTAGTTCAGAAGAGATCTCCACCCCCTCGTATCCTTACGGATTTATGGGCAGCCCTGCAGTATTCATGGTGTCAATTCCCTCCAGCACTACTTCAGATATTAGTCGAGTCTATGCACGCCATGTTGCGGCACTTCTTCGTGCTCGCGGGGGCCTTGCATGACATTAGACAGGTGTACCAAGTTTCTTTGGCTCTTCAGTGTAGTATTCTATGTTGATTTTCCCCCCTTAAATAGCATAATGCTTTGTTATTACTAACAAATTTGAAATTACGTTAAAATAGTATTTGCTTTATTCGTGCCAATTCACGTGCAACGTTCAGTCCTCTTATATGGATAACAGACCAAAAGAAAGTAGCAAATAAATAATAATAAATACTCCAGAGATGGCGCCTCAGCTCCAAACGTGGCTTTACAGGCGACATGTGGAATCTGCTGTGCTTGGGGTACAACCCATGGCTTTCCGACAGAACCCGGATGGTGGCTGGCACTGTGGCACCAAATCCCACACGAAAATGGTCGGTGATGCTGGGGTAGTGAGGCCTCAGCGCAAACAGTAGGCGCAATCCTGTCGCAAACCCATGGCTGCTAGTGGAGACCAGTCATCTAACTGCCAAGCGTTGTCCTGGGGTCGTGGTGCTCTGCCTTATAATTCAGCCTAATTTATATGCTTCTGGCGTGCATTTGTTTCATTAAAAACCAGCACCTAGTCAAGTCGCCCATAACAAGAGACTTGCTCTAGTGTGGTGACATCACCCTGCTCTCTACATGGTTACCGCTGGAGCGGTGCAGTTTATCGCCGTGCTCGGCTGTCCTCTCTTTGCAATCCACTTGTGTGTCTGTTATTGTGACCCTCGTATCGCCACACCGGCGGCTACTGACCCATAGCTGTTAACGCAATGCTCAACGGCTGCTTCCACGCTGCTTCTCATCACTTCTACCAAAGACTTATAATTTTTAATCTGAAGGCTGGTTAGGAGACCTACACTATTCCTCTGCACGGAGAAGGACCGGTCCCTCGGGTCTTTCCTCGGCCCGGTTCTCTACTGCGATTACTTCTACCCTTAATCTGAAAAACAAATAACATAATACAAAATCGGTTACTCTTAGCCACTGTGCAAATTATTATATCACTCTCTGACTCCATAAATCTACACAGTGCAACAGAATTAAAGGATCACTCTTTCGAAACCCTGCGACAGTCTCCCACTGCGATGCGGAAGCTTGAAATTTGGCTCACAGGTGCCTACAAGCTTCCAGTGCAATGGTGCAAAAGCGTGATGCCCTGAGACGGCACCGTTGAGCTAGAAGACGTTTAAAACAACAAGGTGTCGACACATGTGTAAAGTGGATTAATGATGTCGCATTGGCACCAAATTTCCCTACAACTCCGCTCAAAGCAACCGAGGACGTGTCACACGATGGGAGCGCCCTCACAGCCTCTCTTACCCATATTTCACGCCTTGTTTTGACGCCTCTGCGATCGAGGTCAGAATTGCGAAGTTCAGCGTTGAAATCACGAAGTTTTCTTACGAGTGGCTGAGAAAAATTTTTCAGACGCACTGTCGCTGAGAATCGACACGAAAAGGCCTCAGGGGCTGGTATTAAGGGTGTCAATGGAACAACCTTTTCCATGGGCGTTGATTCCGACACATTTCACAATCGAAAACGTTAGTTCGCAGTGTGGTGAGGAACATGAAGACGTCCTTAACACCTTTGATACTGCTGACCTCCCTGAGTCTTCCACCTTTCTTTAAGGACATCGTGCGTAACAACCCACTTGAAAGTGCTATCACTCCTTTGGAGTGCAATGCGACCGCAGTTTTTGCTCTGCTTTCAGGGTGGAACCACTAGGGACCGTTCAAAACCATTTGGCGAACTTTCAACGTGATCCAAAGCAGCAAAGGGTCCTTATGCTTTTTCAGTGCTCCTGCTTCACGCTCTCCTGTGGCGTGATAAAGGACGGGGTGCGACATTGACAAATGCATAAATAAAGTGGCAAACGGTCCCTGTTAAACCCCCCATTTGACAATACCCTGGGTGGCGGCCCCACATTTATTGAGAATTTTAAAGATGTTCCTTTACCGAGGAAAATGGTAAAGTAGTCACAGGCGCCTGCAGACAGGCAACTGGCGGCCAAGGTGTGGAAGGTGGTTGCTCACCGGCACGTGCCTTTATGGCAGCTGTTTTAGCCATAAACTGCAGTTATCGTTTCTTAACCTTGATCTCTTCCATTTCCGCTTTTCTTTCTCAAGCACGTAACACAGTAGCTTCACTTAAGGCGTAATTCCTTTATAGGGCTTGGTTTAAGTCTGTTCGATACATTTACTCTTTTTCTTAAGGCTTGTGGACTAACACTGTTGGTAGCAACCAGTCCTAATTTGGCAATATCTACTTTTGATGGTATTACATAGAACAATGTCCTAGACTGAGAGAAATATATACTTATATAGATATGGAATCTGTTCTTTCGGACAAGTCTGAAACAACAGACACCATTGATGACCTGCAGCTGTCTAGAACTAAATTAGAATTATAATAATACCTTCAGCTGTTGACGGGTGTTGATATATATCAAAGGGGACAGGTGAAAATGTGTGCCCCGTCCGGGAATCGAACCCGGGATCTCTTGCTTATATGGCAGACGCTCTATCCATTTGAGGATAGTGCGACTGCAGGGACTATCTCGCGCACGCCTCACGCGAGACCCACATTCTCACCTTGTATGTCCACACACTACATTCGTAGTGTCCACCCCAACACACTCATTACTCGTGGAAGACATTCTTCCAAGTCCCGTTTGAGTTTGGGGAATATATGTGCATCCACACAGAAGAAGAAAGTCATGGCCGGTATTGCCAGAACTATATACTTATGTGGGTATGATGTCTGTTCTTTCGGACATGTCCGAAAGAACATACACCATTGATGACCTGCAGCTGTCTAGATGGACAGAGCGTCTGCCATGTAAGCAGGAGATCCCGGGTTCGAGTCCCGGTCGGGGCACATATTTTCACCTGTCCACGTTGATATACTATAAACTCCCGCCGACAGCTGAAGGTATTAATATAATTCCAATTTCGCGAGAGACATATGTTTCTCCTGGTTTAATAAAGCATTTCTGTATAACACTTACATTGTGTTTGTTGGAAGTGGTGTTAGGAATCTCCATGTTGTTTACAGGTAGATAATTAAAACCGTATGCAGACAGAACCTAGTTTATAGGTCTTCCTCAGTTTTGAGTGTCTGGAAGGCTTACTTGTACACCAGTCAATATTCAGGTATTCTTGTTACCCAGTAGACTGGTTGTGGAACGTTGTTAAACACCACACAGCAGCTGTTCTGTAAGTTATTGACGCCACATGGCAGCAATTGGCACAGAGCTTTGTCGCGTACATCGTGAGTACTCTTTGAAGGTATTTAATACACTTACATGGTCTTACATAAGGTCAAACGTGCGATCCATCCTTTGCCAGCTATAAGATTCTGTTGTGGTGTAAGCTGATAGGCATTCTATTCCTTTGATAAACTGCTACTTCCATACATAAGAATATTGCGAGAAAAAAACTCGCCATCATCTGCTATGTCTACATATCTCGAGTTGGTTTATTAGTAGTGTAACGTGATTTGTAAGACACTCCTTATTTTGGCCCCGAATGCTGTGTATTCTCTCCCAACACATATGAGTTGCAAGACACTTGACTGAGACCAGGAGTGCGTGGTCGCAAGACGCCTGACCGTTGCCAGAGATGCGGACTGTTTCGCCAGATACTTCATTCAGACTGAGCTTCAAAAAATTGCACTTGTGAGCCCATCAGCAGATTGCTGCTTCCAGGTGATAACACACGTGGCCGGAAGTCGAGATTTTAGATTAGATTAGAGATTAGATTTACTTTCATTCCAATTGATCCGTAGTGAGGAGGTCCTCCAGGATGTAGTACATGTCAGAAAAACAACAATACATGCCAAATATTTACAACCCAAACAAATATGCTAATGTAGCATTCCACAGGTCCCAAGTGGAATGATCGTCATTTTTTAATGAAGACTATATGAAAAATTATTTTACAAATACTAATGCACTGACTTTAAAATAAAAAAGTTTTTATTTATTTATAGAGTAATAAACATGTAATACAACTACTATAATACTTACTTACAACGAACACATTAGTGCACTGAAATGGTGCAGAAGTTAGATTCTACTTACACACACACACACACACACACACATACACACTTACTTACAATGAACACATTACTGCACTGAAATTGTGCAGAAGTTTTATATATATATATATATATATATATATATATATATATATATATATATATATATATACATCAGTTGGTTCTACTGAGATATTTATCAATGGAGTAGAAGGAGTTGGCCACCAATAAATCCTTTAGGCTTCTCTTAAATTGAATTTCATTGGTTGTTCAGCTTTTAATGGCTGCTGGCAAGTTATTGAAAATGTATATTCCTAATAATGCACCCCTTTTTGTACAAGATTAAGTGACTTTAAATCCTTGTGAAGATTATTCTTATTTCCAGTATTGATTCTATGAATTGAGCTGTTGGTTTGAAAAAGTGATATATTTTAATGACAAATTTCATTAAAGAATAAATATATTGGGAAGCAGTAGTTAGTATCCCTAGTTCCCTAAACAGGCTTATGCAGGACGTTCTTGAGTTCATACCACATATAACTCTTACTGCACGTTTTTGTGCCCAGAAAACTTTAGCTTGGCTTGATTAATTACCCCAAAAAATAATCCCCTATGACATTATGGAATGAAAATAAGCATAGTATGCCAGCTTTTTCATTTTTATATCCCCTATGTCTGACACAATTCGCATTGCAAATAGATATTTGTTAAGACGCTTCAGCTGTTCTGTGGTGTGCTCCTCCTAGTTGTATTTATTATCAAGCTGTAATCCCAAGAATTTAACACTGTCCACTTCTTCTATCTGTTTGTCATCATATGTTAGGCATATACTCGTGGGACACCCTTTACGAGTTCTGAACTGCATGTAGTGTGTTTTTTCAAAGGTTAGTGACAAGCAATTGGCTAGGAACCAGTGATTAATGCCCACAAATATTTTATTAGCTGATCTTTCTGAGACAACACTTGATTTGCTATTTATTGCAATGTTTGTATTATTGGCAAACCAAACGAACTTGGCATCTGGTAATGTTACTGATGAAAGGTCATTGATATAGACAAGAAAAAGTAAGGGCCCCAGAATGAAACCTTGTGGGACCCCACATGTAATTAGTTCCCAGTTGGATGGTGCCTGATAGCTTGATACATGTCTCTTCCCTAATAACACCCTTTGTTTCCTGCCAGAGATATAAGATTTGAACCATTTTGCAGCATTTCCTGTTACACCATAATATTCTAATTTACTTAAAAGGATATTGTGATTTACACAGTCAAATGCCTTTGACAGATCACAAAATATACCAGTTGCCTGCAATATTTTATCTAATCAATTAAGCACATTTTCACTGTAAGTGTAGATAGCCTTCTCAATATCAGAACCCTTTAGAAATCCGAACTGTGACTTTGACAGTATGTTATTTGAGATAAGATGGCTATAAAGCCGATTGTACATTACTTTTTCTAAAATTTTTGAGAATGCTGACAAAAGTGAAACTGGACAGAAATTTGATGCTATTTCTTTATCTCCCTTCTTAAACAGTGGCTTAACTTCAGCATATTTTAACCATTCAGGAAATATTCCACTGATAAACGACTGGTCACACAGATAGCTTAACCTGTTACTTAACTCAGAATCACATTCTTTAATTAGCTTTGTTGACATTTCATCATACCCACTAGATGTTTTTGATTTTAAAGATTTTATGATGAACATCATTTCTGCTGGGGTAGTGAGGGTCAAATTCATATTACGGAAGTTACTTGAAATGTCTGGTCTGAGGTATTCCATAGCAGCATCTACAGAACCTGACAACTCCATCTTTTCAGTAACATGCTGTGTACCATTTCATGCTTCACTGTACTCTGTACCAATCACTTCCATGTAGCGTCAGGCAATGAATAACTTAGGGAACAGATGCTGTGTTGTGGTAACTCGCCAAAGTGCCGCCACCTTGGTTCTTTAGAGTGTAAAAGGAGTCCTCATAGATGCAACCTATCGGTCTTCTGTGGTAGTGGAAAGTGTTAACATGAATCTCTCTAAACTGTTACACTTCCCTCAGCTATTAGGAAGGAAGACGAGACTAACTGATAAACACTTTGGTTTGTAGTTATTACTGGAGAACCTGCTCAATCTTGTTGCTGACGTTGGCAACATAGCTTTAGTAAAAAGAATTTAAATTTGCTTACACCCATTACAGAACCATTTAGCAATAACATTATGCTAGTTAAAATCTGTGATCTGTTGGAATGTTAGGAATGATTAGAAAAGGGACAATCATTAGTGTTAAAGAAGGAGTGATGTGTGTCACTTAACTATTATCAAGGTAATAAATTCTCCAAGTTCATCACTGCAATTCACAGTATCAAGGCAAAGCTCCTATTTCTTCTAAACGAGAATGACAACGTCACAGCAAGAAGGAATATCGGAAAAATTCAGCAAGGAAGCACTGGAAATTATTTCACAGATGTAAAGAAATCGTGTGGCTATACCATTTAAAGTGGAATTAGCCCATGTTCTAACGGAAGCCCTACCTGGAATATTGCAGCATATTTGTGTAGACGACTATTACCTTTTGGATATAGACATAACGCAATATTCTGCAGGATTTTTAATAAAATAGAAATACATGACTAGTTAATATCAAACCACAGTTTTTCATTGAAGAAGACTGCCAGGGAAACAGTAATGTGATAGTGGACAACGACAAGATACTTGGTATTGACTGTTTTATGTTGTTGAGCTCCAGCTATACAGTAAATGTATATAATAAAATTGTGTATCAAATCACAAGCGTGAGAGTGAATAAAGTTATTGGTAACCACCTTAAAGATTTTATAAACTGTCCAGACATGTGACTGCGAGAAACTTTTACGTCTTCCTTGGCTAAAGAACATGGCTGGGTGTTAAAATACACAACTACAGAATTGACCATGTGTTGCCCCTATGGAAGACAGTTTAAGTATATGAAAAACCAACAAACTATTTACGATGTGCTCCACTCTACACCGTGTCAATTGCTTCCATGTGGCATCAGTTAACGAGTAATTTTCAGAACAACTGCTGTGTGGTATTTAACAACATTCAACAGTTGTCTACTAGGTAACAAGAATATCTGAAAATTGACTGGTGTACAAGTAGACCTTCCAGACACACGAAACCGAAAAAGAACTATGAACTTGTTTCTGTCTGCATACAGTTTTAATTATTTACTTGTAAACTACATGGATATTCCAAACATCAGCTCCAACAAAGGCAATATAAGTGTTGTACAGAAGTTCTTTATTAAACCAGGAGAAACATACTCCTCTCAGTCTGGGACATTGTTCTGTATGATACCATCAAATATAGATATTGCCAGATTAGGACTGGTTACTACCAACAGTGATAGTCCATAAGTCTTAAGAAAAAGAGTAAATGTATCGAACAGACTTAAAACATTCCCCATAAAGAAATTACGCCTCTGAGTGAAGTGCACGAAAACGAAAAGCGGAAATCGAAGAGATCAAAGTTAAAAGCGAAAACTGGAGACTAAGCCTAAAACAACTGTCATAAACAAAGATATAAACTCCAACTGGAAAAAGAAGGAGTTAATGCATATGTACAAGCAAGTTTTACATATGGCTTTGAACACTATGTATGGAGAAATCCGACTACGATTGGGGAATATAAAATAGCTGCGTTACTGTTAAAGCAATGTTAAATGGCTATATGTTGGAGTCCTGGCCGAAAATGATGAATTGGAGCACGTTTACTACATGAAATGGTACACAGAAAGTCTGTTTATAAAGCTCCATTCCCACATGGATCCACTTAAAAAGAGTGGTTACAATGTGTATAAATGTGGTCGATTGGATGTTGTGCACCTAGCAACAGAACAAACATCCACAGGGCTTAAAAAACGGAATAACAACCTTTAACGGTAATTCATTTGCAAGTTGTACACTTAAAGCTCTATACGTAAATTCCAGAAGAACATGCAGCAGAGCAGTTGATAGTGTACACCCAAGAAGATGTGGAGTGTTATAATAATAGTGTTGTGAAAGAAATAAGAGCGAAAATTAAACTCCCTTAATGCTCTAGGCTAGAAGATTTGGGGGAACTAATTGTTAAAGGCCTAAAAGGGATATTTTAAAGGAAAAAAAGTAGATATATATTGGAATTCGAGAACATGCCTTCTTTGTACTTGTCAAATTACTGACTAGAGAAAGAATTAAAAGTTTCCAAAACAGATTTAAATTCTAAGTTTAAAAAAAAATCACCAAGAAAACACAGAGGAGAGTTGTTTTCTGTGTGAAAATTTATGTGTAGAATTTAATTAAATAATTGGTACAAGAATATTTGTTTTCATGTTCTATATCCTGCCAAAAATCCTAATAATTTTCCTGTTTATGATGATCTACGAGCATGGGAAGTAGGTAGTTGTGTTACCTTGAGAAGTAGCCGAAAATGGAGAGCTGGAAGTATAGTCACCCTCGTTTCTTACCTATATAAAGACGTGTTGAGAAGCTATGACACTTCGCTGTTATGTAAGAGTCTAGGCATAAATGATAAAACTTTCTGCTCAGTCATCAGACTAGAATTAAAGATAAAAAAGGTAATATTCAGAGGAACTCCGTATCAGATTGAAAACACTAAGACTTACACTAGAAGACACAAGTACTGAGTGATAACCGTTTATTTTTGATCGGACAACATAGTGGCGATGAATCCTTGCTACACAGTTGATTGATATATGTTTATTTGCAGTGATGTACTGGCACCGTCATCACTCTTCTCAGTGATTTTTTGCTGCTCTATGTAAAAACCATTTTCTTCATAATCCGATATTGTTATGCCACAGATCGATGTCATTTGAGTGTACTTTTTCTGTGATAATATTAGGAAACACATATTTGATGCAATGTATTCCTATGACTCGAACAGTAACCGATCTGTATGCATCTTAAATGACACTGCCGTAGATGACGTGTTGTAGGAATTCCTACTGTCTGCTCTAACGATGCTTGGGAAACAGGAAAGGTGGATTTGCAGTAATTCTCGACGTCCAGCCTCTAAGAAACCCTTATAGTGGGGACACAGCACAGACACAAAGTAGTTTAGTGTAACTGGACTAGGAGGTTACAATTGGATTGCAACTACGCTACTGTCAACAGAGCCTAATCCAGACGTGTGAATAACATGTTTTTAGACTTGACACATTTTCAGCTGTCCCCATCGAGATATGTCAACAACCCTTGTCGGCAGCTGAGGGTTTCAATTAATTATCATTTATTCTAGAGAAGCTGTACAGTCATCAATGGTATCTGTTCTTTCGAGAACAGTTACTATCTTCATATAGATATATAATCTCTGGCCACATATGCGACTCCAGTCCACCAGCAGCAATGAATGCTGAATAACACTTGTCAGCTCCTCGCGCTGGCGAAACGGACCTTGGTCTTAGATCCCGCGACAAAAGTCAACGGGCAATATATCAACAACTGACCAGGAAAACATCAATAATTTTGTTACATTAAAATTCCTCAAGTGGAGAAACAGGAATAAACTTTAGAAAATGCTTATTCATATTAATGATACTTCACATCTGACCATCTTATTGGATTTATAGCATCAGTTTCCTCTTCTATTATTTAATTCTGATTGTCATACTTAAAATTGAACAAACATGTCTTCAGTGCTACAGTTTGATTGTTTGGGTAAAGTCATGCGACCAACATTTGACTAGATAAATATGGGAAAGCTCCCAAATCCACTCTCAAACATGCCAGTACGATCGACTTTCAATAGCCAAGGAAACCAAGGAAGTCTTCTCCTCACTGTGACATGTTAACAAGCAGCCATGCCAGCTGAACTGAAGGACTGCGCATGGTACACAGTGTTGCACCCAGTAGAGTATGGAACGTTTCAATTCTTAGAGTGGATATTTTTTCGACCTTGAAATTTCTCCTTTTCCCCTACTTATCGACTGATGCATTTGGGTCAATAGAGGTACACATCAATAACATATAATACACATCTATTATATCTCATGCACATGCTGTTCAAAGGCTGCCACAATGGCTATACTGTGTAAAACTGAATGTAAACAAAGTGTAACACCCCACCCGTCACTTATCTGGTTTTGGTGTGTGCTCACCCCAGGTAATTGACTAACAGATCAACAGAGAGTGCAAAACTGCCGCAGTGTCGGATAACGCAAAGAAAGTAATAAGGCCCTGTGACTCCTGATTGAACTGCGGTGGCAGTGTTGACATTAATTGGTTCAGAATTGATCCCTTTTAATTAAAAAGAGGTGCACAGTGATGTTATATTCAGCTATTGAACACCAGATGCAAATGTTGAACATAAAATTAATTAAGAAAGTGACTTGGGATTTCAACTACTTGATTGAAAACAGATGAAGTCGATTAGCACAGATTTATTTTAACTCACAACCTTCAATCATCACATTACATGACTCTCCTAACAGGCAGTGGTAATAAATTGCGTTTGTATGGAGTAAAGCGCGATAAATCAAAAGTAATTCCTATCGACTGACCCAGGCGTAATACAAAGTGCGAGACGAATTCTACAAAACACAGCCCATGAAACCCTCATGGAAACTTTGCCGATGTGATCCAGCAAATTAATCAGTGGCCAGAGCGGGCACAATATCACCGAATTCAGCATAGTGGGGCGTCGTCGTTGTGCGGACGTCGGCCCACCTCGTGGTGCTGCAAGGCTGCGCTCATCTATTCACTCCTAGCTATCTTGCTCAGTACATAGCTGAACCAAAACTTCCTATCTCCAAGCTCAATCGTTCCATTTGCTAAGTCCTAAACTGCAGAGATGCTCACTCTTTCTCAGGCAAGCTGAGTAAAGAATTCCACGTCCGCACTCTAGGCAAGCTGGGAACGGAAGACCACTATGGAGCCTTCTCACAGTCCGCTCTTCGCCTCAGTTTCTCCTCCAGCAAAATCACTTACGCCTACTGCAGTGCAAGTCACGTTAATTATGTGCCGCTTCCCAGCGCTGACCAATGCCTGCTCTGGGAAGTGAACAAATACCCACAAAATTTCCCTTCCTCTCAACTTCTGCTATTTAGCTCCTCCCAGGCCACCCATCAAGGTTAGCGTCTGCACAAATACCAATTTTTCCAGAATTCTGACTCCCAGGAGAATACTTCAAATTCCTTGGCCCTACGTTCCCATCGGATGCCGGCGTATTTCATTCTGTCGCTCTTCACCTGATTTACTTCAGGCTCTGCGGACCGTGAATTCAGCGTGAAGTTGCTATAGTCACGAACACGCATATTTTGACCTCTGTTGACCGTTCCACCTCAGCTTTGCGCGGCTTTCTCGCATGTTTCACTGAAAACGGGACGACGGACATTTATCAACAGGTGTACAAGTTCTCCACCTGCTTCCCAGTACACCAGCATGGGATCAACCACCGACTCATTGTCAATCATCTTAAGGCAGCTGGAGGCCATGCCCCGTTACCACTTTCTCAGAGCTTGAGCCGCCCTAAGCTGCCTATTGTCGCTTCCCTTCGCCGCTCCCCCGCCGGCTGGCCACGGTCACTCTGTATACTTCCCTGGGATAAACTAGCCTCCAGTAAATCGACGTGTTCCACAAAGTTTTTCATGTCATGTGAATTACTTTAAAACCATCACCCGACATTAATTATTCCAATACGTCCATACTATACCCTCTACAAGATGCATTGTGCCTTGTCAATCATTTTTGTTCAGCCCTACTGTTTGCTCAACGTGAGTTAGGTGATCTTTAATGACTTCATGTAAGGGGCATAGTTCTTGCCATCTTACAAAAGGAATTCGTCAAGACTTTTCTTTGTCTACGTACGTAGTACACTACTGTTGTGAATAATCTGTGCAGCAAGGGAAAGGTGCGTCCTCTAGGCAACTGATGCGAATTGTTGCTGGAATACAGGCGCCAAGTTGCTTCGGGCATTCCCTGTCCATTTCTGCACCTCGATAACGGTTGTACGGAAGAAAATAGAGAAATGATTAAGGGGTCCACTTCAGCTATGTATTGTTGAGGTTTGCATCCACCCTGATCTCACAACGGCTCCTTTAAACTGATAATTTCCTATGTCAAGAGTAGCTACCAAACAAAGTCAAGTTATATAGTGATTGCTAAAGCCACAGTTTCCCATCCCGCTCTGAAGTGGTAAGTCTGTTGTTTAGTATAATCAAAATCATATCTAGAAATATGTGATAATTTTGTAAATGATATACAGTCTACACTCACAGATTTTACTAGGGACAGTAGTAGGGCTAAAAGAGTTGAGCAAATACTACATTGTTACAAGATTTCCCACTTTCTCTCCCCACTCTGACTTCACAGGCCAATTTCTCTACATATAAAATGGCGAAACATTCAAAAAATGGGGGAATTTCCAAAAATGATTGGAAATTCAAAAATTGGCCAACTATGCTAAAGAGTCTTCTCCCATTCTATGACATCACTGTGGAAGTAAGACAGTTCTCCTAAGTATATAACGGTGTGAAATTTTAAAAAATCAAGAATAGATATTGTCATGTTGAAGTGAATTAAAAAAAAAAAACCAAGACAGCTATCGAAGATGGCAAACCTTGGAATACATGTACAACCCCATGACGTCAAAGTCCAAGATCGATGACCTGGGAATATGGGTGCAGCCTGTATAATTGTCACATTTCCCCATCCATATGATTTAGGCACTGAAAGCTGGCTAAAGCCGGAGATAAACTCAGCCGAAATTTTTTCGAAGAACCTAACGGTGTTCCGAAAGGTTAAGCTAAACACGGTTGGCGGTGGGGTGTTTGTTGCTGTTAGTAGTAGTTCATCTTGTCGCTAAATTGAAGCAGATAGTTCCTGTGAGTTAGTATGGGCAGAGGTCATTGTTGGCAACCGGAACAAAATAATAATTAGATCCTTTTAGCGACCTCCCAGTTGAGATGATACAATTTCTGAAAGGTTCAAAGAAAAGTTTATTTTGATTTCAAACACGTACCTGACACATACGATTGTAGCTGGTGGTGAATTTAATTTACCGTCGATATGTTGGCGAAAATACTTGTTTAATTCCGGAGGTGCGCATAAAATATCATCCGAAATCATGTTAAACGCATTCTCTGAAAATTATTTCGAGCAGTTAGTTCATACACCCGCGGGAATAATAAACAGTTGTGAAAACACACTTCACCTTTTAGCGACATATAATCCTGAGTAGTTGTTAACGAGCATCAAAACGGATATAGGGATTAGTGAAAGCAGGGTTGTCGTAGCGAGACTGCATTTTGTAACCCTCAAATTCTCCAACAAACGAACAATATACCTATTCAAAAAATCAGATAAAAATTCACTTGACGCCTTTCTGAGAGACAATCTCCACCCTTCCATATTAACAATATCTAAATGTAGACCAGGTGTGGCATGAATTCAAAGAAACAATATCGGCAGAAATTGAGAAATTTATACCACATAAACAAACAAACGACGGAGGTGATCCTCCTTTGTACACAAAACGGGTCAGAACATTGTTGCAGATAAACGAAACAAACCATGCTAAATTTAAACAGACGCAAAATCTCCCAGATTGGCGATCTTTTACAGAAGCTCGAAATTTAGCGCGGGCTTTAATGTGACATGCTTATAACAGTTTCCACAACGAAACTTTGTCTCGAAACCTGAAAGAAAATCCAAAGGGAATCTGGTCGTATGTGAAGTACGCTAGCGGCGAGGCACAATCAAAGCCTTCTCCATGGAGATACTATCGAAGACAGTGCTGCCAAAGCAAAGTACTGAACACAACTTTCCGAAGAGCCTACACAAAAGAAGACGAAATAAATGTTCAAGGATTCGAATCGAGAACAGCTGCCAACATGAGTAACGTAGAAGTGGATATCCTCGGAATAGTGAAGCAACTTAAATCACTTAATAAAAGCAAGTCTTCTGGTCCAGACTGTATACCAATTAGGCTCCTTTCAGAGTATGCTGATGCAATAGCTCCATACTTAACAATCATATACAACCGTTCACTCTACGAAAGATCCGTACCCGAAGACTGGAAAGTTGCACATGTCACACCGTTATTCAACAAAGATAGTAGGAGTAATCCACACAGACCCATATCATTAACATCGATATGCAGCAGGATTTTGGAACATATATTGTGTTCGAACATCATGAATTATCTCGAAGAAGACGCTCTAGTGAAACACAGTCAACACGGATTTAGAAAACATCATTCCTGTAAAACACAACTAGCTGTTTGCTCGCGTGAAGTGTTGAGTGCTATCGACAAGGGATTTCAAACTGATTCCATATTTCTGGATTTCCGGAAGGCTTTCGACACTCCACACACAAGCGGCTTGTAGTGAAATTGCGTGCTTATGGAATATCGTCTCAGTTATGTGACTGGATTTGTCAGTTCCTGTCAGAGAGGTCACAGTTTTTAGTATTAATTAATTAGACAAAAGATTGAACATCGATTTACTGAAGCTGAGAAACAGCTGAAGAAGAAGATATATGAATGGGCACAAGATTTTAGTACAAAAGCAGATACATTGACACAGAATACAAAGGGTAGTATGGATAGTTTACAGAAAGCTAATCATACCAACACAAAGAACATTGATAACAGCGCACAGAATATTGAGTTGCAGAAGAATGAATTAGGCAAAGTAATTGAACAAGTTTAAGTATTAACCATGTCCATCGAGCAATTGACATGCAACGAAACCACATCTGATAGGACAGCACCAGTAAACCTATGCGAGAAGGAAGAAAAATAGCAGAAGACAGCAGCAGAACCTCGAGCAGTAACGTAAGACGAAACGAGAGAAACCAAAGTGCAGAAGAAAAAAATCGAGAGGAAGAGGAATTAAGAGAACGTAAGACAGGTTACGTCGCATCAAGGGAATACTGAAACATTCAACTCCACCGGTAGTCACCACCACAAACGTCGAAACTTTATCGTGCGATGTAGACGAAGAGTCGATCAAAAAGCGGTTTGTACAGTGCAAAAATATTGTTTCTGGATCCATCGAACCACTTACGCCCAATGATTTGGACTGAGCAGATCCGAAAGGCTTTACCTAGATCATGGCCACATGTTTTGAAGATTAACTTTGTGCACACTACAGAGAAAACGCAGCAGTGACAGTGTGAGTGATTGTAGGAAAGGGTTAGAAATACGAAGAGCTGAAACGCAAATTCCTTCATGAACATTGGTTAAACGCAAAGTAGGATCGAGTTAAACTGGGAATAATGATGATGAAGATTACGCAGTATCGAGAAGGCAGGACCCAATACAGTATTTCAAGGAGATGGTCAACAGAAATCAGTTCTTAGATGTACCTTATGAGCCAACAGAACAAATCCGAATTTGTTTGACGAAACTACCACGTCAAATACAGAGAGATGTTCTAATCGCCAGTAGGAACATGCATGATGTACAAGGATTCCAACTCTTACTGCAAGAGTCAGGATACAATTGTAGTACGCAAGCAAGGCAACCTGTGAACTTCACGCAGACGCAATTTCCACCTCAAAACCATCAACACAAAAACCAAAACTGGAGAGCGGAACAACAACCACGAAAAAGTGAAAATGGGTGGGGTAGGCGAAATGGTCACAGAACATAGAGAAACAATCGGGCACGTAACGATCGACGAGAACAAGAGGCGAAATAGTAGAAGAACGTGGGCCTAACCCAAGATACAACCAGGTAATGGAGGAATGAACACTCCAAGAAATTGACTAAGAACGGGGGCTCTGATGTCACAGTTAGTTGTGATACGGATATTTATGATAAGTCTACAGGGAGCACTGTTTATAAATTGCTACAAACTGAATAAAACGTTAGAAGCAGGAATCAAGAAATCAGAGGACATAGCATACCCCAACATAAACGTGAATATGGGGGAAAAGGTAGTACTGTGCATTCTCGATTCTGGAAGCCAAGTGCCGGTGTTGGACAAGGAAGTCTACGAGTCGTGTGATAAAGAAGAAGAATGACGATTTTTTAAGATGAAATGTATGAGAGAACGAGAGGCAGTGAACAAAAATGTGCAGAGTCTAAGGTGCAAATGAGATGAGATTTTGAGTACTAGTCACACGCATTTAGTGCAAATTTCTTAAATGTGAAGAATTTCACAGTGAATGCCATATTAGGACTTGACGTTTTGAAATATTACCTCATCCTGCTACACTTGAACAACGGCCTTGCCGCAGTGGTAACACCGGTTCCCGTCAGATCACTGAAGTTAAGGCCTGTCGGGCTGGAATAGCACTTGGATGGGTGACCAACCGGTCTGCCTAACGCTGTGCACTCAACCCTTGTGGGGCAAACTGCGGAACTACTTGATTGAGAAGTAGCGGCTCCGGTCACGTAAACTGGCATACGGCCGGGAGAGCGGTGTGCTGGCCACGTGTCCCTTCATATCCGCATCCGGTAACGCCCGTGGCCTGGGGATGACACGGCGGCCGGTCGGTACCGTTGGGCCTTCATGGCCTGTTCGGACGGAGTGTAGTTTGTTACACTTGAAGGAGACCTTCACAATGAAGAACTTGAAGGACGAAAGGATCAAATAAAAATTCATAGGGAGTACACAAACATAGGGAGGAAATATTTATTCACTAGACATGGTTGTCACTGGAGAATAAGAGGGAATGACGTCACGGAAAGAAGAGCAACTAGTGGGAAGAGATGTAGGAGAAGTTAGCCACGAACAAACAAGACATTGTGAGGAAGTTCTGGCAGGTGATCCGATGGTAGATGTGACTCCAGCTTCGATGAGAAAGAATGATGAAATAGATATAGGGGATGACGAAGATAATAACGATTGGGAAGATGTGTGGATCAGTGAATCGGAAGAGATAGAATACGTAGAACGTAATGCAGTAGAAGAGGACTATCTGACATTCGATATTTTTAACTTGAGAGGATTTGTAGCACAGCTAAACTCACTAGAAGAGGAAGATGACATGAGCGAGGTTGAGGATTTTTCAGACGCTGGAACATGTTGGAAGTGCTACTGATAGGAACAGAGGAAAAGGGGAAGAACAACGAAGAGGAAGCGGATAGCGATTGCAAAAACTTTTGTGGAGTAGCCTATTCGAAGGAAATAAATAGTCAATACTTTTGGGGAATTTTCAGTAATGTGAAGGAACTTTGTGAGACCACTCTAAGTGAATACTGAATGTTATCAATAAACTAGGGGTACCGCGATGTGGTTTATTGTTGAAATTCCGAGAGCGTACGTTCCTAGAGTCCGCAGCTCATGGTCTCGCGGTAGCGTTCTCGCTTCCCGAGCCCGGGGTCCCGGGTTCGATTCCCAGCGGGGTCAGGGATTTATCCTACCTCGAGATGACTGGGTGTTGTGTCGTCTTCATCATCATCATTAATCCCCATTACGGTCGGAGGAAGGCAATGGCAAACCACTTCCACTAGGACCTTGCCTAGTAAGGCGGCGCGGGTCTCCCGCGTCGCTCCCCTACGCTCTGTAAAGAAGTATGGGACTCATCATCATCACGTTCCTAGAAAGAGTCAACTAACATACTGCTTCCTCCTTCGTATGTCTCGTGGAAACACCCTGAAGATAAAATCCGAGAGATCTGAGCTCGTAAGAAGGCTTACCAACTGTCCAACATCTTCGAACAGGAAAGGTAGGAAATACCCTCCACCACGCATCGTAATGCAGCCTAGGAGTATAGATTAGGTGTAGAAATCGGCCGTTAAATTTTTAGGCGATCCGCCTCTGTTCTGGGGAGATTTAAAAAACCACAGAAACTAAAGAAAGAGTGTGACCGGAGAAATATTTTCAACCTCATTCCTCCCGGATGCGAGTGCGGTGTGTTTACTGCTGCGTTACGTCGGTCAGTGCATGCTCCCGAGAGAGAGACGCTGCGCCGTGCACCAGAGCTGAACTCTAGCGGTCACAGGGGGCGGTGTTGCAATGCCTCCACAGCTTCCGCGCCAGACGACGGTTGACGCTCGGCGGTCACGCTTTGTGCCCCCAGCCATTGTCTACCTCCGATCGCTGCAGAGGAAGCAGACGCGGTACTCGCTAACGTCGTAAGGAGGCACGACATATCGTGCCTTGGGACAGTAGTGCATTTTTTCCGTCTTATAATGGCTCCCGTACGTAAAGTACCGGTATGTCATATTTCTTCGTATACGTTCGTATCAATGTGTCGGCTAAAGACTAATCACACGACCATCTGCGCAAAAGTTTGCGC
The DNA here is from genome assembly GCF_023864275.1 of Schistocerca cancellata. Taxonomy (NCBI): domain Eukaryota; kingdom Metazoa; phylum Arthropoda; class Insecta; order Orthoptera; family Acrididae; genus Schistocerca; species Schistocerca cancellata. The sequence continues at coordinate 676,352,474 of NC_064628.1, forward strand.
ACATCACATTGCGGGGGCAGGTCGCAGAGTGCGGACCTGATATTTTCGCGGATGGAAGTTAAGTCGGAAACTTGAGCAAAATTTCTCAATTCCTTGCGTGTGAATCACATCTGCACAGACAAATCATAGCGCGTGGATAGGTCTCTGCAAATCTGGCGCGTGAAATGTGTTGAGTCAGCTATTGTTCAGTCTAGCGTTTCTCGTCTCTGTGTGTACAATGAATTCAAAAATGAATGATATGCATCTGTGTGCTACAGAGTTCATTATCGAATTTATTGAAATACATAGGACTCACATACGTTTCTGGTAAGTTAAGAGTAAGGAATACAGCGACGTGGATGTCAAGGCACCCCGTTCTAAAAGTCTATAACAGGTTGCTGGTAGACTTTTAGGAAGGGAAATGAACAGTCTCTAGATACTCGGAAACAAAGTAAAAGGTATCTCACAGGAAACTCCTATACTTTATCAGAATATTTATGGACTTCTAATCATTCGAAATATTAAATGATTGAGGTACCTTACTTGCCTTCATAATATCTGCTTCAGAAGAGTGTATATAGCTTAGCATGTATTAGGTATTGTTTCGTTCAATGCTTGACTGACATAGCAGATGAAAAGTTTTAATTCTTAAAACTTTATCCTGTTGCAAGGTATCATCATGTCAAATGGTAAATCTGCTTTATTATCTTCGTAATTTTATGTATTACGTGAGGAGTTAACAAGTGTACATAGATATTTCTATGTCTCTGTCTCCATTTAGATAATTTCACCAACCGTCACATTCGCCCTGTAACTCACGAAATAAATTAATATGTGAAAACGGTGCCTTAAAGTGAGCACTGTCTTGACCATTTAGATCGTTATTCCTGCCTCTAACACATTGTTTGCTACTTTTTTCAAAAAAATGGTTCAAATGGCTCTGAGCACTATGGGACTTAACTTGTGAGGTCATCAGTCCTCCTAAAACTACTTAAACCTAACGAACCTAAGGACATCACACACATCCATGTCCGAGGCAGGATTCGAACCTGCGACCGTAGCGGTCGCGCGGTTCCAGACTGTAGCGCCTAGAACCGCTTGGCTACTCCCACCGGCTCCTTTTTCCACGTTGCTAAAAAAGAACGGAAGAATTTCTTCCATAACAAATTATTGTCGTGGAATATCCTTTGCTCAGGGTGACCATATCTGAATTTTCAACTGGAAAACGAGTTCATATCAATTCAACTGTCCAAATATCTAAAAAAAACATAAATTTAACATTACCGTTCTCTGGTGTATAACATACGAACACTTAACATTGTTTTGTGCTAGAACTTGGTCATTCTACATTGTAAGATTCTGAACTTCGCACTTTTTCCAAAAAAATGGATTTTTCTTCTCTCGTGACATCCTAAAACTGCTGACATTGATAGTCAGCACTAGTTTTATTTTCATTACACTTTCCACTATTTCTACAGACAGGCTATTTTCTCATACGACCAGTCGTTTGAGATAACAATGAACACTCTTTCACAGTTCGCATTGGTTCCCGGAGTATAAAAATGAACTCCTAAATCACACCCAAACTTCATATAGCATCGTATAATATTTTCCCAATTTTTCTGAAGATTCACATTATTTGTCTCCAGGATTCCAAGTAATCTTCTGTTATTCGCAGCACATATCGAAAATAATGTTTTCGTCACCATGGTACTCAGTTACATTTTTGTAAAGTTGAAAGCACGATTAAATTCTTCATTTGCTGTAACAGAATTTAACAGCAACTTCTTTAGTCCTGGCATATCTCTGTATGCAGGGTGTTTCATAATTCATTTTTCGTAGATCAGGTTTTACACAGGAACACGAGTCTGGAAACGTCGACCAACAACCCTACAGAGCGTCTAAGTTACGGGCGCCGACGCTTGTTAATATATGTTCGACTATATCAGGATGATTCCGTGATGTAACAAACTGTCTAGCGTGATGGAGAAGGATAAATGTATCAGTTTGAGGTAAGGTTTCCTGTACCGCTAACGAACGAATCGGAAGGTACAAGCGAAAACCGTTCTCATAACTCTGACAGTGGAATACTTACATGTATTGGTACTGTTGTTGAGAAAGAAATATGATCAAATATTCGTCAAATTTCTTTGACAAAGATGTTTGACATGACGCTTAGTGTCGCCATACTTTTCGACAAATTTCAAGATGGCGGGGACAACTTATGCGCTGCAGTTGCTAGTACCAAAGTTGCAATGTGTGTGTATTTGGAAGAAAAGCAGCGGAAAGAAAAGGAAACTTACTTGGATGAAGCCCTAGGTATTACGTCGAGACAATAAAAGCATTCAGCAAAATTTGTTACCAGAGCTGCAAGTGGAGGAAGTCAAGTCTTAATATATAAATTACTTAACGAATGGATGCAAGTGTAGTTCAGTATTTGCTCAGTAAAGTGGTTTCTCATATTACAAAACAGAGTTTTCTCTTGAGAAATGCTGTATGTACGGAAGACAGGCAAACTGTTACATTGCGATTTCTTGATACAGGAGAGAGCTACTCTAGCTTACAACACGGCACTCAAAAAGCATATTGCACATTATCCAAAATAATTCCAGAAACGTGTGAAGCGATTTGTAAAGCAGTGAAGGGGGAATATGTGAAGTTAAATAAATCTCGAGTACACTATATGGGCAATAACAATTATTTTTAATTTTGAATAATTTAATTAATGGAATTAGTGTTTCAACAGTTGCAAAATTAATATTAAGTACGAAACAGCTGAAGCACTGTTTAACTTGGGGCACTCTGAGTTCAAAAATAGACAAAGTAGAATGGAAAGCTAAGAAATAATCTTTTATTTTAGAATGTAGCCACATCCTCTATTCCCCCATGCTGAAAAACTGCCTGTATGTTTCCAGATGTAGAGGTGGATGCTGTAGCTGTGACTGTGGACATGAAGTCGCCTGCAGCATATTTCACCTGCCCATCAACGCACAATTAATAGCATGCACTGTGCCCCTTGCTCACTCCCCACCATAACCGAAACAAGTTCACTAAAAAAAAATAGTCGAATTAACTACCAACTTTGAAGCCATGTTTACAAACTCACTACGGAGACGTCAAATAGCGGTAGCGACGCCAGCGCTCGAATCGGTTACATTTCACATCGCAGTGAACATAAGACGAACGACTTTTATGATCAAATCTACGGCGAGGCCCTAGATTCGATCATACTTATTTGACGACAGATGAGATTCGACAGAGTTCCCTATTACACCACCAACGTTCTTTGACATAAATATTTGACATAACAACTTTGACAAAGAAATAATGTAGTGTAATACCGGTCTAAGATGTACATGGTAGGCAACTTGCAGAGAGGATAATACGGATCAAAACATGAAAAAAATGTCTACTAAACATCGGCTCTAAAGCGCATACCTTAAGAATTATGAGCACTTGTTCAATAGCAGAGATGAACAACGGCTCATAACTCCTCACGTATGCATTTCAGAAGCCAGGTTCACAGGACATTGTTTCCTAGTTTTCGGTCATACTACCACCTCTGAAAGTTGCCAAACCTACAGTCTTAGTAACAACAGTATGTGTATTCCACTGTCAGAGGTATCAGAACGGTTTTCGCTTATAACTTCCGACTCGTTTGTTTCCAGTACAGGGACGCTTACCTCAGATTGATACATTTATCCTTCTTCATGATACTAGAACATTTTTAACGTCATCACGGGATCACCCTGGATGTACATACATTTACAGCAGCCGGTACTATAACTTTGAATGCTACGGTCGCAGGTTCGAATCCTGCCTCGGGCATGGGTGTGTGTGATGTCCTTAGGTTAGTTAGGTTTAAGTAGTTCTAAGTTCTAGGGGACTTATGACCTAAGATGTTGAGTCCCATAGTGCTCAGAGCCATTTGAAGCCATATAACTTTGAATGTCTGTAGCGCCGTTGGATGAGGTTTCCAAACATGCATTCCTACGGAAAACTTAATCTACTAAGGCCACTCTAGAAGTGTGGAACATGAATTGTGAAACACCCTGTATGACAAGCATTGTCTCGACTGACTGCCTCACTCACTGACTTATCAACGGCCAGCCCAAACCACTAATGATAGAAACTTAAATTTTCAGAGGGTGTTGATCGTGTACTGTAGACGTCGTTTAAGAAAGTATTTTTCGATAGCCTATTCTTAAGGAGGTGAAATGAGGGATGAAACGCTTTATAAAAATATATCGCTATTAAGGCAATTTTGAAGCTAGAACAACAGAAATTAGTAACTTATTTGGTCTCTTCGTCAGAAATTAAAAAATACGTATTTCGGCATTTTTGGACATTCAACCCCTCAGAGATGAAATAGGGAATGAAAGGTTTTAGAAAAATGTTTTTATTAAGGCAATTTCGAACCTAGAGCTATGAAAATCGGTATTTGGCTTTTCGGTCAGAAAGAAAAAAGTACATGCCTTAGCATTTTTGTAAATTCGATCCCTATGTGGGTGAACTAGGGGATCAGATGTTTTATGAAACTGTTTAATTATGAAAGCATTTTCAAAATTAAATCTATGAAAATCTGAGTTTGTCTTCTTGGTTAGAAATAAATATTGGTTTTACTGTTCTTGGAAATTCAACCCCTCTGGGGGTAAAATGAGGGCTGAAAGGTTTGTAGAAATCTTACTATATGGAAGCATTTTTGAAGCTAAATAAGTGAAAATTTTATTTGCTTCTCTGTTATAAATAAAAATACGCAATTCACTGTTTTTGAAATCAACCCGTAAAGGTGGTGAAATGTTTTATGAAAATATTTCATTGTGAAAGTATTTTAAAGCTACATCTTCGAATACTTATATTAGGCTTCTCTGTTAGAAATGAAAAAAATAGGTATGCTACTGTTTTTGGGAACTCAACTCCTAAGTAGGTGAAAGAGGGCCTGACTGATTCAATGACTCATCGTCGCCATCCCAAAGAGTTAAGGATACAAGCTAGAAATTGGAAAAGGGTGTGGATTTTATATGTAGGCATCGTTCAAGGTGGGATTTTTTGGAATTCCATTCCTAAGGGGGTTAAATAGGGGATGAGAGGCTTTTTGAAAATATCTCGCTATTAAGGCAATTTTGAAACTTAGAGCTATGGAAATTGGTATTTGGTTTCCCAGTCAGAAATAAAAAAATATACATGTCTTTCAGCATTTTCAAATATTCAACCATTAAGAGAGTATAAGAGTGGGTTAAAGATTTTTGAAAATAAATCATAATTAAAGAACTACTTAAGCATTTTTAAAGCTACATATATGAAAATTAGTGTCTGACTTCTCAGTTAGAAATTTAAAAAAAATGTCTCAGTGTTTTTGCAAATTCAACCCCTAAAGGAATGAAACAGAAGGTGAAAGGTTTTATGAAATCATTTCATTATGAAAGCATTTTAAAATCTAAATCTATGATAATTTGTAT